>NW_026715357.1:0-32215 GCF_029784015.1 Lycium ferocissimum | reverse complement strand
GGGTTCCCGGTTCCTTTGGTTTTGCGCATTAGATACTTTCGGGGGCCTGTTTATGGTTCAGGTTCCTCGCCGGGGGTTTTTCCCATCATTTTGGGTGATGTTTTTATGGCGATTTTTGGTGTATGATATGTGACAGTTCGGATTTTTTTGGTGTTACCCGTGTTATGGCGCCATCAACGGACGGGCGACCATATTTTCACCGTGTCTTCATGCATGATTTATATTTTGAAGTAACATTTTGATATTTTGAAAATGCATTTACTTTCTCGTACCCCCTATTTCGATTTGATCCTGGGTTGTATATTATATTTCGCCTTTGCATACTCGCACATATTTCGTACCGACCCCCCTTCTTCGTGGGCCGCGTTTCATGCCGGGCAGTACGTACGCACTTGCCCGTGATCCACCGGCGAGGGACACCTTCTTCTCGCTATTTGGAGTGCTCCTCTATTCCGTGCTTATATTTTTTGTATATATTCGTCCGTTTGCATTGTATATATTTGTTCACGGGCACGGCGGGGCCACGTCCCGTCATATGATTTTCGTCTGTCTGCGAGAGGTCCGTGGACATGTTTGTGGGTTGTGCCTACTTTTGTGCGGTTGTGTTTGTATATGTTGTGTTTGGGCGATTCCACTCACGCGGGCACTGTCGGCCCGCACATGTATATATGTTGCTCTTGTTGGCCCCGCGTGGCCTTTGTTGGTATTTTCTCGCGCGCGTGGTTATTTTGGATAGTCGGTAAAACAAAGGAAACTCTCGCCGAAATTTTTATGAAATCGTATAAATTTGGAACTCGCCTTATCGGCTTCTCGTATATACTTGGATGCGTTTGATATAATTTGTGATAGCGTTTGATAGGTGTGTTTGGGTGCCCAGATCGGGCACTAGTCACGGCCTACGGGGTCGGGTCGTGACATTTAGCTTACCTGTAGGTGTAGTGAACAAATGAGGATATTTCTTCTTCATGCCGTCCTCTACCTCCCAGGTCATTTCTTCCCGATTATCATTCCGCCACAGGACTTTCACAGAGGGCACATCTTTGGTGCGCGCCTCTTACTCGCCGGTCCGGAATAGGCTGTGTGCTCTTCATAAGACAAGTCCTCCGTCACCGAATATCATTGGTCGAAATATTCTCGAAGGGTCACCAACACATTTACGGAGCATAGATACATGAAATCTGGGTGTACCCTCCGGATCGGATGGTAAGTCTAGCTCGTAGGCGACCTCGCCTATCTTCCGAATAATCCGATATGGCCCGACGTACCGCGGCCAAGCTTACCCTTTTTACCGAATCATTACACCCTTCATAGGCGATACCTTCAGATATACCCGCGCCGTCAATTTCGAATTCTAACGGTCGACGTCGTTTATCAAGATAAGATTTCGACTCGGGCGGCCAATAATCGCTCCCCGGATAAGTTTCACCTTATCAACGGCTTCGAACTACATCCGGCCCAATTAATTTAGTTTCGCCACGTCGAACCAACCAACCCAGATCCGCACTTCCTACCGTATAGAGCCATATGGTGCCATCCGGATGCCGGAATGATAGCTATTATTATAAGCAAATTCAATAAGTGAAATGGTCATCCCAGCCTACCTTTGAAATCCATAACACAGCCCGCAACATATCTTCCGAATAACGAATAGTACGCTCGTCCGTCCGTCCCGGTGACCGAGGATGAAATGTCGTACTAAGACTCACCCGAGTCCCCAATCCCTCCCCCGGAATGACCTCCGGAAGTTAGCCGTAAATTGTGCACCTCCGTCGCTATAATGGATACGGGAACTCCGTGAAGTCTTACTATTTCTTTAATATATAGTCTGGCATAATCCTCAGCTGAATAGGTCATCCTGACTGGAAGAAAATGGGCCGATTTCGTCAACCTGTCAACAATAACCCAAATAGAATCATACCTGCGTGGAGTACGCGGTAAACCTATGACGAAATCCATATTAATCATCTCCCACTTCCAGGCTGGAATTTGCATCTCCTGTAATAACCCGCCGGGCTTCTGGTGCTCAATCTTAACTTGCTGACAATTTGGACACTGGCCAACAAATTCTGCAATGTCTCTTTTCATGCCGTCCCACCAATATAAACATTTAAGATCATGATACATCTTAGTGGAGCCAGGATGAATAGAATACCGAGCATTATGCGCTTCACCCATAATTTGCCGCCGCAAGGTCCGAACGTCGGCACACATACTCGCCTTCATATAATACCCCGTCCGGAGAAATTTCGAACCGAGTCTTTTCTTTATTACAGAGCCACATCTCTATAGTGAACTAGAATGGGATCTTTCGAATCGGCGTCGTTTTACTTCTTCCATAATGGATGATTCAGCAATTTCTCGAACGAAACCCCGATTTTCGCGCAAACGGACTCCAAGGTCAACCGATGAATCTCTCGCGAACTAATTCCTTTCTTATTCGGCCGTACATCCGTCAAACTACCCATGGACTTACGGCTAAGTGCATCGGTACGTTGGCTTTTCTTTGATGATGCGGTATATCAACATCATAGTCTTTTAGCAACTCGAGCCATCTCCGTTGCCGCGTATTCAGCTCCTTTTGCTTAAAAATATATTGGAGGCTTTTATGATCGGAAATGTCAACATGAACCCCATATAAATAATGCCATATTTTGCATCAGGCAATGCATTACCGATGTGTGTCTAATTTCTCTCGTCCGAGTCGCTCGGAAGATAGGCGACTCGACCGTGCCGCATAAAAACACAACCTATCAACATCATAGTCTACCCGTCCGATCCTTCCCAAGAGCTAAGACTTGATTAATTTCTCCTTGCCGTCCGAAAGCCGCGCTCATGTGCATCGCCCACCGGAATTTTTTGCTTCTCGAGTTAGCGTTAGTGGTGCCGCAAAAAAATTCTCCACAAATCTGAATATCCGGCTTTGGTAGGCATGATTCAATCTTCGTGTATCGACCCGAAATACCATCTCGTTCCCTATGTCCCAAGAATGAACAACCAAAATTCACATTTGGAGAATTTAGCATATATATAATGCCTAGGATTTTTAAGTGATGAATGCTCCTACCGCGATCGTGAATAAACCAAAATATCGTCAATAAACACAATCACGAACATATCAAGGAATGGGATACCCGATTCATTAAATCCATAAATACGCGGGAGCATTGTTAGCCCAAAAGACATCACTGAATTCAAATGCCCGTCACGGCCCCGAAAGCTTGCTCTTGAATATCACCTCTCGTACCCGTACCGATGGTAGCCTCGAACGTTGCATCTATCTTTGAAAAATATTTGGCACCCGCAACGATCAAATAAATCATCAATCCGGGGAGGGGATATTTATTCTTAATAGTCACCTTTATTCACACACAGTCGATACACATTCGCGTCGAACCATCTTTCTTCCTTACAAATAATACCGCTCCCCGATGCCGGGTCGATAAAGCCTTTGTCCAAGAGCTTCCTTCAATTCTTTCAACTCGATTCGTATGGAGGAATAGATATGGGCGTGAACAAATCTATTGTAAATTCTATCTCCCGTTCAGGGGGAAGACCTGGAAGTTTATCCGGGAATACATCGGGGAATTCATTGACAACCGGGACTGCCTGGAGAGTGGGCGCCTCTGCTTTAGTATCATGCACACGGACCAGATGATAGATATAGCCTTTATGGATCACCTTCCTGGCCTTAAGGTACGAAATAAACTTACCCTTCGGTGACGCTGTATTGCCTGCCCACTCTATGACTGGTTCCCCTGGA
The DNA here is from genome assembly GCF_029784015.1 of Lycium ferocissimum. NCBI lineage: Eukaryota > Viridiplantae > Streptophyta > Magnoliopsida > Solanales > Solanaceae > Lycium > Lycium ferocissimum. The sequence continues at coordinate 28,455 of NW_026715357.1, read as the reverse complement.
AATTGGAAACAAACTACCTTTTTCTGGCAGTCAACTTTAGTATAACAGGAAGCTAACCAGTCCATACTGTTATATCCCGTATTTTGCACGTTGGAATATTTTAAGTTGGATTGCGACAAGTTGTGGATAAGACTTTTAATTTCCGATTTTATTTTTGTTTTAATGCACAAGTTGCATATTCATCTTTTCATTGGTATGGAGTGTTAAGGGTAAATTTGGAATAAGAAAAAGTTTGGGATGTTGAATAAGTTATACGATTGTATGGAGTTTTGGACATATCCGGGTATGCAAATAAAGAGATCGGTATATAAAAGTTTTAGGTCTCGAAATAATTTCCGCGGATGAACGTCGCTACGCGACTTTCGGCGACTTTATAAAGGGGCTTAACCCCTCATTTTCAGCCAAAAAAAATCGGACCAAAAAACATTCCAAATATTCTAGAAAATTCCCCAACCTTTCACCACTAACTTTTAGCCCGAAACCGAGGTATAATTCTCAAATTCCGGTCCGGGCAAATAAAAGATAGTTGTGGCTTCAAAATTTAGCGTATTGAGGCTTTGTGGCTTAAGTTCAAGGTGGAGGAGTAAATATATAGCATTATTATCGAGGGAAAGGTATGAATCTCTTTCTATTTGTGTTAATATTGGTTTATTTACGGAGAAGGAGCTATAAAATCGTTATAAAATGGTTCGGATGGAAATATGGGACAAACACCATATGGAATGCTTATGAAGTATTTTGAAATTGTAAATATTATGGTTAATGTTGGTATTGGTGGAATTGTTGTTGGTGTAAATTTTGAATTTGGAAGAGAAGAATGTGTTTGGTGTTGTTCTCGGGTTGGAGACAATTTCGGGTGAGTTGGGATATGGTTTTGGTTGTTTGGAAAAATTGTGTGAATTGTTTAAAGCGTTCTTGAATATTGTCCGTATGGTTTTGGATTAGTAATCGAATGTATAAACATTGATATTGGTTTGAATGTGAGTGAGGGAAGTAAGTATGTCGGAATATTATGAATCTTTGTGAAGTTATGTAAAAGAGAGCTATAATGTTAGAAATGCATTTTGAATTGATTGTTGATGTTGTAGTTTGGTTGTTGGTATTGTTGTTGATGATTTGGCCGAGTTGAATTCTCGGGGTTGTTGAATTTATAGGGGAAGTGCTGCCCAAATTTATGTAGATAAAAGTGATGGCATGAAATTGAATTCCTAAGTGTGTATGGCTAATGTTTGGTATGGGTTGATGTTATTGTAGATTTTGAGCGTACCGAGATTTGAGTTTGGATTAGCCTAGGAAGCTCCGGGTATGTAAAACTTACCTTTCCTTCTTTTGGCATGTCTTAGACTTAAGGTATGACATGATTTGTGCCTCGGGGTAACTCCATTCTTAAGTCTATGTTTGTGATTCATATTTGCTTTGATGTTGGCATCCTTAGTATGGTCGGTGTGGTTCGTATGTCTTTAATATGATTGGGTTTGAAAAGTTGTGTAAACGGTTTTACTCAAAAAGATCTTATGTCTAAAAATGTTCGTAACTTTCATGAACGGTATTGGGCCCGTAAACGATTCTTATTTGTTTCTTGATACTCATATCCTTAATGCGGTCGAGTTATGATCCATATGTCTTTTGTATGATTGAATTTTTAAGGTTTTCAAAGAGTTTTGTTTTAAAAGAGATTTGTTCCTAAACGATTTCGAAACTACGAACGACCGTAACTTTCAAGAAAGAGCTCGGATCGCTTTGATATCTTCGCAAACGATTTCATGACGAGTAATGATTTTAATTTTCATAGGCGGGACCGGATTAGGTTGACGCCCGTCCGTGGGTCCCGCGACTTTCTACGTTTGGTTTTAACGACCTACTTTTGAAAAAGCTTAATATGACTATTTTCCCGACCCCCGAGTATGATTACTTATTTAGCGTCGGTTTGAAATAAAGACTTTTATATACATGATTTTGATACGTAACTATGGTTTTCGAAGTTCGGTTTGATATGTTCCCGAGTGATATTCGGAAGAAAATCGATTTGACTCGTTTTGGCTTACAAACGATAGTTCACTTTGATTATGCTCGTTGAGTCTTTGTAAGTGTTTGTGTTGTATATGATATTAGGAGACATTGGGTTCTGGCCGGTATGTACGGTGTGTGTGTGACATTGACCGCGGGTTCCGGCAATATGTGTATATGGGATATTACCGCCGGGTTCCCGGCCGCGGTATGTATATATGTGATATTACCGGGTTCCCGGCCGCGAGGTGTGTATGTGTGTATGTATGTGTGATAATGCCGGCGGGTATATGGCCGCGGTATATGTATGATATTTACCCGCGGTATATGTGTTTGATTTTCGTATCGTTTTCAAAGAGAGCGAAGCATTTGACATTACGACTATCGTATGTGTCTTCTCGTACCTCTTAAGTATGATTTGTACGGCGCAAACACTTGGGTATTCGCTATTATGCACTTTCCGTACTCCCGACAGGTTATGACTTCGTTGTTTGTATTTCATGCTTTGCATACTCGGTACATATTCGTACCGACCCCCTTTCTTCGGGGGTTGCGTTTCATGCGGCGTGTACCCACGAAGGATGTTAGCGAAAGATGTTCTTATTGGCGAGCTCCATTTCCTCGGAGGCCGCCGAGTCGAATGCTTTGATGGTATTCGGAGTTATGTTAGAGACTTTGCAGACAGTGTCGTGTGTATGAGATGTCCGTTTGTAAACGGCTATGTAAGCCGATGTTTCATTACGCATTGTGTTATGAATTTCATGTGTTTATAGATTTTATTTGATTTGAAAAAGACGAACTACCGAAAAATTTTCCTTCCGCATTTTGACATGTTTTGCGGGCCCGGAGTATGATTATGTGTATTATGAGAGTCAGCGGGTTCGCTCGGCCCTAAGTAAGGGTTGGGTGCCCATCATGCCCTATCGGAAATTAGGGTGTGACACATACCCATAATAACATCAGATTCGGTCATATCTAATTCTACCAGATCAGCTTTGGGCAACGATCACATATAATCACAGAACAATCTTTATATACCGCTCGCTATAATAGAATCCCCAACCGGTGTAGCTACTTCAAATGGCTCGATAGGTTCGGGAATTATTCCAATTTTATTAGCGACGAGCGGGGAGATATATGATAAAGTAGAACCAGGATCAATTAAGGCATACACAGATTGAGAGAAAACCAGCAATGTACCTGTGACAACATTCGGCGAAGCCTCCTGGTCCTTACGGGTAGCCAATGCATATATGCGGTTCGAAGGACCGCTAAAATCTGAAGCCCCGCCACGGCCTCGACCGCGGCCCGCCGGTGGCGGCGCGCCTCGTCCCGCCGGGACGTGTAGCCGAAGGAGTAGAGGATGAACCCGACGGGGTGATCCCGTCGGTACCGAACTACCGTAACCACTCGCCACCGAACAATCACGCATAACATGGCCCTGACGGCCACAAGAAAAACAGGCTCCGGTGGCTCGGTAACACTCCCCTGGGTGTGATCTCCCACAATAAGAACAACGGGGCACGGGTGGTGCAGGCCGGCCGGGACCTCCGGTCATCTGCGAACCCTGCACTCTGGAACTCTGGCCGGCTCCAGATGGTCCTGCACCATCAAATCGCCTACCGGTGGACTGTACCTTGGCACGACGGAGAGGATATCTGTCGACCGCGCGGATCGGGGTCGCCCGCCTCTAAAATCTCCCGAGTATCCGCGTATCCGGCCCTCTTGGGCGGCCTCTGTCCACGATCTCTCGCTCGCACCGATGCGCTCGATGCGGTCCTCCATCCCCGGGCGTAAGCACATGCTTGGGTGATGTCCATATCAGTCTGCGACGCCATCGCCATGCAGCTATCAATCAAGTAGCGGTCCAACCCTATCATATATCGGTGCATCCGGTCGGCCATATCCGCCACTATAGCAGGTGCATATCGAGCCAGAGAATCAAACTCCAAATTATACTCACAAACACTCCGACCCCTCTGTCGTATCTGCAAAAATCTATCAACTCTCGCCCTCCGCAACTCTGGGGGCAAAAAGTGACGGAGAAAAGCAGCCGTAAACTCGTCCCACATAGGCCGGGGAGCACCCTCGCCTCCGGATAGACTCCCGGGACTCATACCAATTAAGAGCGACATCCCGTGTCTGTGAAGCTGGCTTGACGGACCCGGTCTCTGAAGCCTTGGCCGCCTCAACGAGCGCCCCCGCATCTGCCGGATAAAGTCCTGGGCGTCCTCCTCGGGCCTGGACCCGAAAAACTCTGGGGGACTGCATGTCAGGAAATCGCGGACCCTCAGACTGTCACGTCTGTCATCATCATCACCCCTCGGCCCGCGTCCACGAACCTGTCCCGCTACCAAAGTCGTCAGTAACTGTACCGCCTCCCTCAACGTCCTATCCTCCACCCCGGGCGGGGAGGCGGAGGCGCGGGCGGGAACCGCTAGAGCTGGCCGAGGGACTGCTCCGCCTCCTCTCCGTGGTGGAGTGGGCGAACCCTCGGACCGAAGTACAATACGGGCGTAGTCTGAGCACGAGCCCGTGTAACTCTCGGCGCCCGACTAGTCTCTCCTGCCACCGCCTTGCCCTTCTGGGAGGCCGTTGCCTTCTTCGGAGGCATCACTGAAAAATATAGCAATCGGTCAGAAAAAAAAAGTCGTCCTAATAGTACAGCTCTACCGCACGATCTAAGATTCAAGGAAAAACAACACCCTAGATGTCCTGTAGCCTCCTGTTTATAGATGTGGTGCACAACACACCGATAAACAAGACTCTACGGAACACGGCCTGTAGACATTCCGAGGACAAACCGCTCCGATACCACTTTTGTCACGACCCAGCCCCGTGGCCGCGACTGGCGCCCTATTTGGACACCCAAACGGACCTTCATATCAAAGCATCATATTTTAGCTTAGCTCAGATATTACATTCACCGTTTTAAGCAGAGGTGGAAACAATGTTATCTTAAGCGGTCGCGCGTACAAAAATGTCATATCAAAGTCAGATGGGCGGCGGAATGCACATCGCCAAACATATATACACATATATAGACATATGGGCCGTCATGGCCACCATAACAAACGGGACCGCATTAAGATGCAAATCGCATACAAAACAAACACACATAGGACCCTCGACCCACATATATGACTACAGGCCTCTACAGACTCATTACAGAGACATATGACGGGACAGGGCCCCGCCGTACCCAGATAGTCCAAATATACAGAAACATATACATGGCAAAAGCATATACACTAAAAGACGGGCTCCCGGATCAAAAGGAGCAATCCAAGATAGCAGAGTGCGTAGCCTACACCGGTGGATCACACGAACGTATATACGTACCGCGGGCATGAAACGCGACCCCCCCGAAGAAAGGGGGTCAGTACGAAAGAGGTACTGAGTATATAAAGCAAAGAGTACAGAAATCCAAACCACAAATGAAATAAGAGTACAGAGAGAAAATACCAAATGAAGTATTAAAACCTATACTGAAAACATATGTATATAATGCAAGTCAAAATCATGCATATCGCTCAGGAACGTGGCCACCACCCGACGCTAGTGCCACAACACAGCATACTCCGGAAGGTTTCAAATCTCCGTACAACTCCGAACATAACACATCATCACACATATCATATCATAAGCCATATCACAGCATAACTCCATATACGGTAACCGGCCCTATGGCGAGGTCTCGGAAACCGCAACACAGCATACTACCGAATTTATCATAAGGCGCACGATCACAAAGCCGGCCCGGGATCCGGCGAACGATATCATAATAACATGCACGAGCAGAGTAGTGAGAGACTAATGCAATTTACCCGTAAAAACATTTGTAAAGACGTAGCATGGACATATGACGACAATTTAGGCAAATTATGTTTAAGTAATTGAGCAATATGGAATCTGTCTCACAAAAGTATTTCTACAATCGGATTCATAATTCAAATACACATTAGAACGTAATCGAGTCATTAGAACATCATTCTTTAATAACTATAATCATACGCCAAAGTTTCTTTTTAACGTCAGGCCAAATAAGTCGAATAGGACATTCGGAGGAGATCTTGGGGCTAGTGGGCCCACCTCGGTCAAGTCAAGGTGGCATACATAATTTTACAAACATTAGACCCTATGGAAGCATCCATGAAAGTTTCAGAGCAATCCGAGTTCGTTTGGGAAGGTTACGGAAGTTTTAACATCTTTCCAACGAACATAAGGAATATAGTTCAATTATGCTGAATGAATAGTACCAAAAATCAAACTCGAATTTCCGTGAGCAGAATTGCCCCCGAGGCGCAAATCCAAGCCTAATACACCTAAGACATGCCAAAAGAAGGAAAGGGTGAGCTTTACATACCTTACGTGCGTCTCACGCTCACTTAAACTCAAATCCCGTTTCGCCCAGAATCTACAAATGGTCACATTTACCAATTGTGAGTTATAGATTCTAAGAATTCAACTTAAATTCATATTTGTCTACCGAAATTTCGGCAGCACCTCCCCTATACATATAGCATCCCCGAGACTTAGCTCGGCCCAATATGTCAACAACAACAACCCAGCAATCCAACAACACCAACAATTTATTACAAAATACATTATGACATGAGTAGTCCTCTTTCCTACATAGTTCAACAACTTCCATTCCAACTTTCCGTTATCAACTAATATCAACATTGTTCATATCCTTTAACTATTTCAAGGTTATTCAAACATATTTCAATAGCATTCCAAGCAACATTCATGAATTCAAGTATTCCCGCCAATTCCATATTCCATCCGAAACTCCTACAAATGCGGCAAAGCTACTAAATCGCATTGTTTTCTTCCAATTTCAATAACAATGACCATAATTCATATTTAGCATCTCATTCTCGTAATTATATAAAAACCATCTAAAAATCACATAATTCCCCGTAATAACATACATGCAATTTCAATGCCGATTCGAGTCGTTTAAGCCTTATTTACGTCATAAATGTCATAACGACACAACTAACAAACTAAATAAAATTTAATCCATTACTTACCATCATCACCATGGCACACGGCCATGCACCACCACCACACACACACACACACACAGTTTCACACACACATCACAACTCCACAATTCTCATCTAATTCCAATCCTTACAACATACATACTTATTCCATAACATAAAAGAGTAGATTTCTTACCTCTTCTTCAAACTTCAATCTTGCCGCAAACGTCGCTCTCTCGCTAAACCAATTATATCACGTCGGAGAGCGTCCTAAACTTGACAAGAATTCAACAAGGAAGAGATTTTTAGGATGAAGATTAAAGAGCTAGAATTTTTTTTTTCTTCAAGAGTTCGGCCGAATGGCCATGGAATAGCTCTCAATTTTTTTTTTGTTTTTGTTTTCTTTTCTTGAACCTTCTAAGGATGATCACATATATATACTCTCTTAATTAATTAAAAGGTCACATGATCATCATGTGACATGGGCTTGGGCCAAGCCTTGTTGGCCGGCCACCCCATGAACATTGGGCCTCATTTCCTTTTAATTTTTGTTGAGCCCAATTAGCTACAAATCTTATTTTGTAATTTCCGAAACCAATTTCCGAAATTCCAATTTTGCCCTTGGCCTTCTCTGATGTCTTTGCGCCAATATTTTTCCATGAACAACATAGATATGTTAATTAAGGTCAAATATTGACTTATGACATACAAGTCACAATTATTTCAAAATTTCCGAATAGGCGAAAACACGGGATATAACACCTCTTTTGCAAATATAGCCTTCCTTTACTCGTTTGGCCACTTTAATGTTCTTCCATCTCCAGTCTGTCCTCCTATGCTATCATCCACACTTTGACTCCGTGGGATGGTCCTCGAAATGTCATTGAGGCAACTCGGCTTGAATCATTCTCCTCTTCTTGAAAAGGATTCGTCCTTGAATCTAAACCTTGCAAAATCATAAGGGAGACAAACAAAAACAAGCTCCTCAAAGCATGAGGGTTAGCGTAAGAACAAACCAATCTACCGACATGCCAAGGATGCACAAATTTGTGATATAGCCAAGTATCTACAACTTTTATGAAGAACAAGCTCTCACATAGAGCACTAACCAATTATCTATCCTAACGGTGATGATATGAGCTTTTCCTAAAGATACCAATGGTTTCAAAATACCAAGTAGTCAAGGTCACATTGGTTCTAAGAAACCTGAAGCACAAATGATCCTCTGAATCCAAACTAAACCAATCACCTAAATTGAAGAATTCACCGGGGTCAAAAGGGAAAGATACCCATATATCATGGTCAAAGCAACAACTATATACCCCAATAGGACCCCGCCCAACATAAGATGTACCCCAACAATAGCATGAATACCATCATATGCAAATAGATAGTAAAGAAAGGTGTCACGTAAAATAACTTCATCTATGGTGTCCTCAAATGTAGCCTGACTATTAGGGTCAAGAACAAGATCTAGCATGCTACTACGATTTTGATATGAAATATTAAAATTGTGAGACTCCATTGGGAGCATGAGAGATGAGAGCTTGTTGAAGCTTTTGGTTGAATTCTTTGTTGAGAAGGTTGGTTGCTTAGGGACTTTGTTTCCCTTGAGGTCACCTTAAGAAGTTTGGTGCTTGTGATTACTCAATTGGAGGTGTTGGTTATATGTAACCTTGGTTGCCAATTAGCATTTCTCTTTGTGTCAACTTATGTATCCTTTAATTTCCTTGTCCTTTTTGAATTCCTAGTTAGTTTCTTTGTTTCTCTATCCGTTCTTGTTAAATGAAGAACGGACGACTCGATACAAACTAACGAACATAAACCAAGAAATTAACGACGAAGTAAAAATGAAGAAAAGCACAAAAAGAATTAGCACGAAAGAAAATAAACGGACGCAAGAACTAATTATGTACTAAGTAAGGACAATTACTTAAAGTAATTAGCTAAGAAAAAGAATTATCAATTACCTAGAGAAACCTAGAAACGAAGAAGATATGAAACCGGGTTGAAGAACAAACTTGCAATGAAATTGCGGGAAAATGCGGGTGGAATCAGGGGTTGAGACTTCACATATGTGTTGTTTATGGCATGAAATGCGACCCTTCAAAGGGCGGAAGCGGGCCTACAAGCGGGAGCATAAAATGCATTTGAGGAGTGCATTTTACGGTCCGTATTTTTTTTTACTATTGAAATCCACGGTTGAGACTTGTATAATATACGGACCGTATTTGTTATACGGTCCATCAATTGAAACCGTAAATTGAGAACAAAGAAGCCACAAGATGAAGCATAAAATGCATTTTTACGGTCTGTATTTTTTTTACGGACCGAATTTTTGTACCGTGAAAATATCTTCAGAGATCTACTTTCTGGAACCATTTCACGTCAGGTTTTACGGCCGTAAATATTTTACAATCTGTAAAGTTGGACCGTATATTTACTTCAGTGACAAATTTTTTGCACGTGGGTCCTTGAATTTTGGGTTGGATTTTTCTTAAATTTGTGAACTTCTTGGGCCCACACAACCTTGTTTTTGCTCTTTTGGGACTTGAAAACAACTTCTCCACAACTTGGATGACAATTTTTGGATCAAATGGCCCTTTGGAGAGTCTTCTTCCTTATGAAGATTTTAAGGTCTTCAAGAACACTAAGAATTTCAAATTTTCAAGTACCTCCAAATCAACTTGTTTTCCTTCAATTTTCAGATTTAGACTCCCCCTTCACTTATAGAACAAAGCCCAATAGGTTTCAAGTTTCAATTTCACCCAAATCATTAAGACACACTTTCAAGTTCTTGTAGTTTTTCAAAGCTCCAAATTCCAAAAATGGTAGATCCTTCAAACCTTTGTCAAATTCTTTCAACTTTCAGAACTCAGTTCTGTTTGATGTGGGGAACAAATCCCCTTAAGTTTCACCCTCCAATTTCACCTTCTTCACAAGACCCACTTTTCAAGTTTCCAAGCTTGAAGGTTTTACAATGGTGGATGACTCAAGTAATGACCCGTACTTCGTACGTTCGGATCTTTGCGAGACAATGGTGAGAAGTTAAGGACAAGACTATGTCCTAAAATAACTTTAGGGTGCGAGTTGTTAGGAATATTAATTGTGGACAATGGTAGTGTGGAAAATATTGAGAAAGGCTAAGGGCAAGAAGAGAAATTCGGAAAATGGGCCGTGGAAATAATGCGGAAGGTTAGGGACAAAATGGTAATATTGAGAAAAGTCGAGGGGTAAAATAGTAATTTCACAAGGTTCAAGAAAAATCCTTGGAGGGACAAATCTTATATAAGAAGACACTTGGCCTTCTTTATTAAATTTCAAGAAAAAGGGAAGAAAGCTCTAGAAAAAAAAAATGAAAAGGGGGCAAAGTGTAAATAAATGAGGGACTAAAGTGTGCAAGGGAAGACACTTGGTCTTCTTTGACCAAGTGAGGAAGTTCAAGAAAAGGAAAGAAAAATCAAGAAAAAAGAAGAAAATTCTAGAAAGGGAGAAGGAGGATATAAGGCCATACTTGAGGGGCTTAAATGCAAATATGGAAAAAATGGTGGAAGTCATGTATATATATATATATATGAGAGTCATCTTTTAATTGAAAGAAAGAAAGAAAGAAAATGCGGGAGAAGAGCATAAGGGCCATTCGGCCATGGAGGGTGGAACAAGAACCTTGAGGAAAATTTGTTCAAAAATTATTTCTCCATGTATTCCAACTAAGTTGGAGGTCCTCTTTAACATGGGAGAGTTGTTGGAGCAAGAATATTATTCATTCATGCAAGAACTACCTTGGCCGAAAGTTGAAGGATAAGTGGAAAAGGTAAGACTTACTTTCTTTCTCTTATGTGTTATGGATAGTAGTATATGTCGTAGTATGAGGAAATGAATGAAAAACGTGAAATCATGTATGTTGGAGTCGTGGCCGTGTGTTTATATAGTTGGCCGTGTATGTATGGTGTATGAGGGAAGATTGAATCAATTCTTATGTAGTATTTTAATTGTTGTTGTTATGTATTTTATGATGAAATGAATGAAAAGCATGGAAAATAGAAGTTGTGGAGGTGGCCGTGTATGCATTGTGTTGGCCGTGGGTGTGAGTTGTGTGTATGGAAAAGAATGGATAAATTTTATATAGCATGTTGTTGTTGTTGTAATGTATAGAAAATGGATGAAAAATGCATGAACATATGTATGTAGTATGTTGGTAAATGGTTGGCCGAAGTGGATTAGGATTAAACTTGTTTATTAAATAGCTGTTGATGTTAATGAATATAAAATGAAAGTTTAATGGTTATATATAAAATACAAGTTGATGTTAGTATGGTGTTGTTGTTCCTTATATAAATCCAAGGTTGTTAATTATTGTTTTTATTGAAGAATGAAAAAATGTCTTGAAGGAAGTTAGAATGTTGATTGAAATTGTATAGTATAATTGTTGGTATTGTTGTTGGTTTGGCCGGGTTGTATTCCGGGATTGTTGTTGATTGAAATCGGCCAAGTTAAACTTGGTGGCATGGTATATTTACGGGGAAATCCAATGCGAGTATGAAATTTCGTAGCCAAGTTTCATCTAAGAATCCAATTCAAAATGCCGATCAACATTTGGTAAACATGACCAAATTGTGATTTTGGCGAATTTGCAACTTGGATTTGGAGTAGCGAGAAGGAGCGGAAAGAGGTATGTAAGACTTCACTTTCCTTTCTTGGCATGTCCTAGATGCAATAGGGTGGATACGGGCCTCGGGGACCATTCCTTTTCTCGGAATTCAAGATTGAAATTAGTTACTATTCATTCAAGGTAGAATTGAAATAGAAATTGTGCAAAACGTGGGAAAACTTCCTAGACCTCTAGAACTTGCATAAATATAGACCCGACTACCCTAAAACTCTCTTAAGTAATGTCATGAAACGTATCATACGTCAATTGTGTACGCCTCCTCATTTGACCCGTAGGTATTTAGTCATAGGATCCGTTTTACAGGTGGACCCATCATAGTTGTCCCCGGATTTTCTTTAGTGTTCCGTTTACCAACCGACAAATGTTGCAACTATTCTAAAGGGGAATATTTCCATGATGAAAGTGATAACGATGATGTAAAGGAAAGAACATGTCTATGATAAGCATGACAAGGATGACTCCATGACTATGAGCCTTAAGTCAAGAATCCAATGCGAGTATGAAAGTGATAAACTAGTCTTGATCTTTAATAAAGGTCTACTCCTTAGCTATGGTATTATTTTTAAAGATTTAAAGTTATCTTAAATACATCATTCCAAGATTCATCTTAGCCAATTCTCATGCATATGATGTCCATGATTTCATTCCATGTTTTTTTAATGATATCATGCAATCGGAGTCTTCCACCAACAACATTATAGTCTCGCCTTAAAATACTCGTTCCTTCAAGGTGAGACAAAGCGATCCCATTCATTAATCCATAATGTAATCGGAGGTCACCGACCTTACGTCACTCCGATGACACATGACTTTCCTTGGGCTCTCATATATAATATGATTTATATGATACATGTATATGTGGGCTGATGAATTGGCGTCCACTTTCCTACACACTACTCATGAGGGCAACATGCAAGAAAGGTTCCACCGATTTCTTCAATTCTTCGGATTACATCCCCACGCGGATGCCCGGACGCGGGAAATGGGAGAGCTAGCGTACGCGGCGTCTCCCACGAGTATGTGATGTATGATATATATATATATATATATATATATATATATATATATGGGACAACTTTGTTGGGGAGGGGGGTGGGAGAGCCCACTTTTTTTTTTTGCCATGCAACTCATGAAAAATTATTTTCCAAATTCGGCGTTCGTAAATTTCGGGTAAAAGTACCGTTTTCCGAAAGGTATTGTCCGTATTCTATGTACAAGAATAAGAAACACCGTGTTAAGAAAAAGAAAAGAAAAAGAAAAAGCATCTTAGTTGCATTCCGGCCCGGCAATCCATATGTAATCGGAGGTCACCGTTACGATAAGACTCCTTTGCAGTTTATATGATACGGTCTATGTTTCCATACGATTCCATCACATCGTATATGGGAGGTGTTACGGTTTACTGTATGTATATATATATATATATATAATTGATACGATGAATATTTTAAATGCTAGTAAAAGTTTTGTCCGAAGGTCCATGTGTTTAGACTTAGAGAAAAAAAAATTTAGGCATATGGCCTCTCATGGCACTCACATGAAAGACTCCTTTATCCTATGATACGGTCTATGTTTCCATACGGTTACACTTCTTTTATAGTTTTACATGATATGTTCCATAGGTACGATACAGCTTCCCATGATATGTCTCTTACTACTCTTACTATGTTGTTTTGTTCATGCCTTACATACTCAGTACATTGCTCGTACTGACCCCTCTTCTTCGGGGGCTGCGTTTCATGCCGCGCAGGTACACCCAGACGGGTTGAAGTTAATATAGAAGATGTTCCAGCAAAGTTGGCAAGCTCCATTTGGCCTGGAGTGTAGCCGAGTCAGAGTACACGTGCCAGCATTTCTGATTACAGTTAGAGACTTTGCAGACAGAGTCGTGGGTACCGAGAGTCGTGATCGTGGCTTCATAGGCCAATGTGTCAGTTTGTATTATGATATAAGTTTTATACAGTTACAAATTCGATTTGCTCGGAAAGCAACAGAAAGAATATTTTAGTAAGTTTTGTCATGTGTATTTGACTTAGAGGAAAAAAAAAAAAATTACGCATGGAATAAGAGTCAGAGGGTTCGCTCGGCCCTAGGTAAGGGTCGGGTGCCCATCACACCTTGATCAAGATTGGGGTGTGACAAAGTGGTATCAGAGCAAGGTCGGTCTAAGGGCTGTCTGCAAAGTCGTGTCCGGTAGAGTCCTGTTTATGGGTGTGAAGCCGGCCACATCTATAGACAGGAGGCTGCGGGGCATCTAGGAATTGTTGACCTTCTTTCAGTCTTAAATCGTGCAATAGAGCCAAGTCATAGGAAGAAGGAATTCCTTATATAAGCCTCCCATACGACGAAAGAAGCGGAGAAAGAGAATACCACGAATAAGTAAAACATGAGACGTGTTGTTTTGGAAAGGTTATGGGTTTGGTGTGGCGGCAAAGGTGTGATCGCTACCCTCGAGGATCTGGAAGCCCAGGATAGGAAATAGTCATACATACAGGCGGAAGGTGAACGCTGGAGGTCAAAAAGGGCAAAATAGTAATTGTAGAGAAAAGGACGTGTTACGAAAATGCCTCGGGAGCTGTAAGGTTTCGAGTGGCTCTAGACCAGGTAATAAAGGGTATACGAGGAAGTAGACGCGAAAATATCAGCGTTAAGGCATCGAATTTCAGTAAAGTTTCAGGGTTAAGCGTGCTCAGGTGGGAGGATGGGTGACCCCCCTGGGAAGTATGTAAGAATTTTATGTATCCGGAAAGGAAAGACAAATGAGTAGTTAGAGTAATCTAAGGAAAACTATAGTATACGGGATGGTTGGAAACCATAAGAAGACGCGTAGAACAAGGCAGACTAGCTCGGAAAAGAGATAGAAAGTGCGTTACAGCTCTGGGATTAGGATAGGCTTGGACAACATCTGGACGTATTTTGGTGGGCTAGCCGATAGCAAGTATAGATATGTATATATAAGGTGAGGGGTATCCCATATATATATAAGTGTGAGTCAGTGAAAGACGAGGAGATCGAAAGGTCAGGAACAGGTGAAAAGTAAGGAATTTAATAAAGGAAGTTCCCGAGAGAAAATTACCGGCAGAACACGAGATTGTCGAGGTAAGGACTCAAGTAGGCACGTGAAAGGAGATAGAGTACGACACAAGGAAACAGGGAAGGAGTGTATGAGGTTTGAAGACTGGTTTCACTAAGTGAAGCTAAAGGAATAGTGACTGCGACGAGGGAATGTAAGATAGGAGAAGGAATATAAAGGAATAGATATGTGGCAACATGTACATAGTTAAAAGTTCGACGAACAAGAGTAGCAGAACGCTTGAGAGAATATGGATACACGGCCACAACACAAACACGCAGTTAAGGAAAGATTACGAACAAGTGAACTAAGGGAGTGAAAGGACGAGTAGTGAATGAAAATGTGGATGAAAGGATGACATAGATGGAAGGTAAAAGAAAACGTGGGATAAAAAGTTTCCGAGATGTCAGGCACGGAGTTAGAAGGAAGATGAGAGGCAAGATATAAACGGAGACTTTATAGAAGGACTGTTGGTATAAGGAGCCCCTTAAGGGGGGGGGGGGAGATCATATTAGAAAAGGATCGCCATATTTTCAAGAACCAGAAAAAGGAGACCCATGACACGAAGAAGGAACTCATGAAAGGCCAAATGGTTTCATTACGACAATAAGAGACGGGCGTAAAGGAAGGAGCAGTTATAAAAGGAACCCTCCCCGAGTATAATGACGCCCATAAGGTCAGTTGAACATTCGAGGACGAATGTTCTAAAGGGGGGGAGGATGTTATAGCCCGTACTTCGTACGTTCGGATGCTGCGAGACAATGGCGAGAAGTTAAGGACAAGACTATGTCCTAAAATAACCTTAGGGTGCGAGTTGTTAGGAATATTAATTGTGGACAATGGTAGTGTGGAAAATATTGAGAAAGGCTAAGGGCAAGAAGAGAAATTCGGAAAATGGGCCGTGGAAATAATGCGGAAGGTTAGGGACAAAATGGTAATATTGAGAAAAGTCGAGGGGTAAAATAGTAATTTCACAAGGTTCAAGAAAAATCCTTGGAGGGACAAATCTTATATAAGAAGACACTTGGCCTTCTTTATTAAATTTCAAGAAAAAGGGAAGAAAGCTCTAGAAAAAAAAATAAAAAGGGGGGCAAAGTGTAAATAAATGAGGGACTAAAGTGTGCAAGGGAAGACACTTGGTCTTCTTTGACCAAGTGAGGAAGTTCAAGAAAAGGAAAGAAAAATCAAGAAAAAAGAAGAAAATTCTAGAAAGGGAGAAGGAGGATATAAGGCCATACTTGAGGGGCTTAAATGCAAATATGGAAAAAATGGTGGAAGTCATGTATATATATATATGAGAGTCATCTTTTAATTGAAAGAGAAGAAAAAGAAAGAAAATGAGGGAGAAGAGCATAAGGGCCATTCGGCCATGGAGGGTGGAACAAGAACCTTGAGGAAAATTTGTTCAAAAATTATTTCTTCATGTATTCCAACTAAGTTGAAGGTCCTCTTTAACATGGGAGAGTTGTTGGAGCAAGAATATTATTCATTCATGCAAGAACTACCTTGGCCGAAAGTTGAAGGATAAGTGGAAAAGGTAAGACTTACTTTCTTTCTCTTATGTGTTATGGATAGTAGTATATGTCGTAGTATGGAGAAATGAATGAAAAACGTGAAATCATGTATGTTGGAGTCATGGCCGTGTGTTTATATAGTTGGCCGTGTATGTATGGTGTATGAGGGAAGATTGAATCAATTCTTATGTAGTATTTTAATTGTTGTTGTTATGTATTTTATGATGAAATGAATGAAAAGCATGGAAAATAGAAGTTGTGGAGGTGGCCGTGTATGCATTGTGTTGGCCGTGGGTGTGAGTTGTGTGTATGGAAAAGAATGGATAAATTTTATATAGCATGTTGTTGTTGTTGTAATGTATAGAAAATGGATGAAAAATGCATGAACATATGTATGTAGTATGTTGGCCGAATGGTTTAGGAAGTGGAAGGATTGTTTTAGAAGAAAAATTATGTTAATCGAATATAATGTTCTTGCATATATGGAATACAATGATGTTAATGCAATGGTGTTGTTGGAATATAAATGTATAATGGTTGTTATTGTTTTTATCTAGAATGAAAAGTCTTGAAGGAAGTAGAATGTTGATTGAAATTGTTAGCATAATTGTTGGTATTGTTGTTAGTTTGGCCGGGTTGTATTCCCGGATTGTTGTTGATTGAAATCGGCCAAGTTAAACTTGGTGGCATGGCGTATTTGCGGAGGAAATCTTTTAGCCCGAAATTTCGATAGCCAAGTTTATCTAAGAATCCAATTCAAAATGCACTAATTAACATTTGGTAAACATGACCAAATCGTAGATTTTGGCGGATTTGCAACTTGGATTTGGAGTAGCGGAAGGAGCGGAAAGAGGTATGTAAGACTTCACTTTCCTTTCTTGGCATGTCCTAGATGTAATAGGGCTGGATACGGGCCTCGGGGACCATTCCTTTTCTCGGAATCCAAGATTGAAATTAGTTACTATTCATTCAGTAGAATTGAAATAGAAATTGTGCAAAACGTGGGAAAACTTCCTAGACCTCTAGAACTTGCATAAATAAGACCCGACTACCCTAAAACTCTCCTAAGTAATGTCATGAAACGTATTATACGTCAACTGTGTACGCCGCCTCATTTGACCCGAGGTGGACCCATTGTCCCCGGATTTTCTTTAGTGCTCCGTTTACCCACCGACAAATGTTGTAACTATTCTAAGGGGAATATTTCCATGATGAAAGTGATAACGATGATGTAAAGGAAAGAACATGTCTATGATAAGCACGACAAGGATGACTCCATGACTATGAGCCTTAAGTCAAGCATCCAATGCGAGTATGAAAGTGATAAACTAGTCTTTGATCTTTAATTCTACTCCTTAGCTATGGTATTATTTTCTAAAGATTTCAAAGTCTACAAATAAACGCATATGATGTCCATGATTTCATTCCATGTTTTCTTTTAATGATATCTGTCCGTTGATAGTCTCGCCTTAAAATACTCGTTCCTTCAAGGTGAGACAAAGCGATCCCGGTTAATCCATAATGTAATCGGAGGTCACCGACCTTACGTCACTCCGATAGACACATGACTTTCCTTGGGCTCCCATGCATGTTGTTTATATGATACATGTATATGTGGGGAATGGGGAGGGCAACTGTTTCCACCGATTCGACCGAATTTGGATTCCATCCCGGACGCGGGATGCCGGACGCGGGATATGGGAGAGCCGTACGCGGCGTGTTTGTTTATGTGATGTATGATATATATATATATATATGATATACTTGGGACAACGTTGGGGAGGGGGGGTGGGAGAGCCGATGAATTCGGCGTACGTAAATGCGAGTAAAAAGTACCGTTTTCCGAAAGGTATACGTATTCTATGTACAAGAATAAGAAACACCGTGTTCGAAAAAAAAAAAAAGAAAAAGCTAGGCATGCATGGCCTCCGCCCGAGTGGCACTCATATGTACGAAGTTACTCCTTTATCCTATGATACGGTCTATGTTTCCATACGGTTATTACTACGCACGTTATAGTTTTACACGTGATATGTTCCATATGTACGGATACGACTTCCCATGATATGTCTCTGTGTACGCTACTCTCTTTACATGATATGCTTACGCTCTTACTATGTTGTTGTCTTGATCATGCCTTACATACTCGGTACATTGCTCGTGCGACCCCTCTTCTTCGGGGGCTGCGTTTCATGCCGCGCGGTACACCCGACGGGTTGAAGTTAATATAGAAGATGTTCCGGCAAAGTTGGCAAGCTCCATTTGGCACCGGAGTGTAGCCGAGTCGAGTACACGTGCCGGATTTCGATTACGATTAGAGACTTTGCGGACGAGTCGTGGGTACCGAAGTCGATCCGTCGGTGGCTTCATAGGCCAATGTGTCGGTTTGTATTATGATATAAGTTTTATACGATTACAAATTCGATTTGCTCGGAAAGCAACGAAAAGAATATTTTAGTAAGTTTTGTCATGTGTATTTGACTTAGATCAAGATTGGGGTGTGACATGGAAGGGTCAAGCTCCCTCGTGCTCCTAAAAAATAGGAAAAAAAAATGATCACACCTTGCAAGATGGGAGGACATGGAGATTGAGCACCGTTCAGGACTCGCTCCCCTCTTTACAACCATTGGCGGTACTCTTTCGGCCGCTTTTCACGCTTCGTCTTGCCCTTTTGGGCTGCCGTAGCTTTTCTCTTTACAGGCATTTCTGAAATACATAACACATGGTTAAGGAAAGATAAATCCTTATATCATGGCTCTATCGCACGATCTTATGAAGAAAGAAGGTCATTCATTCCTAAAAATGCCCGCAGCCTCCTGTTTATAAGTGTGGCACACAACACACCCATAAACAAGACTCTACTGGACACGGCTTGTAGATACACCCAAGGACAGAACTGCTTTGATACCACTTTTGTCACGACCCAACCGGAGGGCCACGATGGGAACCCGGTGCTAACTTGCCCGGGCACCTCTTATCGTACATCCACATTCACACCTGGGTAGACCACATGGCTTACTCATAATTTACATACATCAATAGTGCTAATCTCATTGGGCAACAATGCATTTATATCATCATCAATAACAATGCTCATATCCATATACACAAGACGATGAGGCTATCAAAATGATATACAAAATATGAGCCGACAAGGCTACAAGACATCTAACCATACACAACTGTCTACGAGTCTCTAAGAAGAGTATGTAACATCATATAGGCGGGATAGGAGCCCGTCGTGCCCATATGTATGTACATAAAATAATAATACCCAAAAGCTGTAGCTCCGGACGAAATGGAGCTCCTCTATGCAGTCACTGAATAGGAAATCTATGGATCAAGCCTGTCTCCCTGTCCACCTACGGGCATGACGCAGCGTCCACAAGCAAAAGGACGTCAGTACGAATAATGTACTGAGTATGTAAAGCATAATCAACATCATAGTAGAAGCATAATAGACAGCACAAGAAATAACATGAGATGGGAGAATCAGGAGGTAATAGAGTCATTTGTACCTCTAGTGGCCTTCATCATATCTACTTACTTGTCTTTCATAGGGACCTTCCATTTCCAATGCTTACTCATGTACATATATACATACACATATTCGTATTTGTATTTATTCATACTCGTATCCATATCATGCCCGGCCATGAAGGTTCGGTGTTTCACATACTCGGCCATGAAAAGGCTCGGTGATTATACATACCTGGCCCTACCAAGGTTCGGTGTTATCCGTACCCAACTGCAGCGGTGTGCACGCGATAGGGATCATACCCGACCATATAAGCTCGGTGTTATATAATAGTCAAACATACTTAGACACGTATACATAAAAGTCCATAAGTATCATCAATAACATTGCCATCATCGTTTTCGTTACCTCTATCCTGAGTGGATCAACTATCAAATAAAGGAGGTACTAGTATCGTGAAAGTACCGAGGATCATGAACTTTAGTAACTTTAGAGATAGAATCATTAGGAGGCCACTATGGAACTCATGAAAGGGTATATAGCAAAGGAACCATGCCTTAATGAAAGAAGGGTTAGCCTTACATACCACTTTGTCTCCTTAACTATTTAACGTTCACTGTCGAAGCTTGAATAATCTACATTTAGAAGGATTCATACCATAGTTAAGCCTTAATGATACTCTTAAATCTACTAAAATAATTCATGATGTAACGAAAATTGGGCAGCATTTCCCCTATTCCATCGACTTCCACTATACTACAATACAACTCCCAAACATCCCCAATAACATCCACAATATCACAATCGAGTAATCACATTACGTTAAGCCTTCAATATTCACTCTCATAATCAACTCGTACTAGCAACTTCATACAAACTTTTGCACATTTTCATACCACGCTTCCTCATCACCATTATTACCTTTCGTAACAAGATTATTGTCCCGACCCAGCCTCGTAGGCCGTGACTAGTGCCCGAGCTAGGCACTCGTACCCACCTATCAACTGTAATCAGATCATAGCAAACATAATAAGAACTTATACGTACAAAAAGGCACGACTTCGCGCACACATATATACATATATCATATATACAACCTGAGGATATACAGAACGTAAACACAACTGAACAGTGCTACCCACAACCCACATTTATGTCTACAGGCCTCTAAAAGTAATAACAGAATCATATGACGGGACAGGGCCCCGCCGTACCCCTGAATAGACATATACATAGATACAACAGAGAATCTGTACCAAAGTGTAGGCTCCGGAACAAAGGAGCACTCCAAAACCGCTGAGCAGGGATCCTAAGCTGGCGGCTCACCCCCAACAAGTATCTGCACCTGCGCGGCATGAAACGCAGCCCCCGAAGAAAGGGGGTCAGTACGGAATATGTACTGTGCATGTAAAGCATGGAATACAATAAATAGAACCATAACCGAACCGAAATTTACCGAAATAAGTATAGTAATCAGAAAATCAAAAACTTGCCTTTGAATCATGTATCATGCCTGTCAAAATCATATCATCAAATCATTATATGCATATAGCGTACCCGGCCCTCCAGTGAGGGACTCGATGAATGAAATCATATAATCATCATGCGTAGTAATCATATAATCACATATATATATACCGTACCCAGCCCTCTAGTGAGGGACTCGGTGAATAGAATCATCAGATGCCATCCTGGCCACCATCCCCATATCATCACATCATCATATCATCATATATATACATATACCGTACCCGGCCCTCTAGTGAGGGACTCGGTGAATAATGCAGTGAAATTGTGCACGAATACGTACTCGGCCCGGGACTCGGTGAAAGATGCATTGTGGCATGCACGAGCAGAGTAGTGAGAAACCATATGCACATAAATCATTTCAAAGACTCGATGAAACAAAGTAAACGAACTATCATTCGAAAATCGGGACAATAGTTATAGCACATACCTTTCGGACATCCCTCGGAACATTTCAAACCGAACTTTAGAAATCATAGCTACGTATCGGAATCATATGCATAATAATCTTCATTTCAGACTCGGTAAATAAATAAGTAATCATACTCGGGGATCGGAATAGTAAGCATATTAGGTTCTTTCAATCAAACCGTTAGAACTATACAACGGAACGTCTCGGGGGCCCACGGACAAGTATCAAACCAATCCGGGCCCACCTATGGAAGTTAGAGTCATCATACGCTACGGGACCTTCTACGAGCATATCGAAGCGATCCGAGCCTTTTTGTGAAAGTTACGGTCGTTCGTAGTTTTGAAATCTTTTTAGGAACAAAATTCCTTATGTAACATTTGAAATTTAAACATACAAAGGACACAAGGATCATAACATGACTCCATTAAGAACGTTAATATCAAGAGGTGAATAAAAGTCATAAACCCGCTCGGATCGCAAGAATAGAATTACCCCGAGGCTCGTATGATATTTCCCTTATGTCTAAGACATGCCACAGAAAGAAAGGGTGAGCTTTACATACCTTGTCCGCTCTCCAAGCTAATCCAAACTTACGTCGTGGACTTCCCAAGATCTACAATACGCCATTAAATGCCAAACATTAGGTAAAGGCACTTAAGAGTTCAATTCCAAACTAACACTTAATTCTACGAAATTTGGGCAGCATTTCCCCCGTAATGCAACACCCCGAGAATTCAACTCGGCCAAATTCATCAACAACCATACCAACAACATACTAGCAACATCAATAATCAATTCTAAACGTATTCTAACATTACCAACCCTTTACTACATAATTCAACAACATTCATTATATTCAATTCAACCACTTACATTCAAACCAATATTCATGCTCATACGTTCAATTACTAATCCGAAACCAATCAAACAATATTCAAGAACACTTTAAGCAATTCACACAATATTTCCAACAATCCAACCACACCACCACCTTACCCGAAGTCTCCCCAACTCAACATAAACAACACTAACACATTTCTTTCTTCCAAAACTCATGAACTACACCAACAATCTACACTTTAACAATGTCATTCCCATGAATACAAAAATTACATAAGATTCACATTAACTTCCAAATCAGCCCGTAACCATTACAACATCAATTTGAATCATTAAACTTTCATTTGCACCATAGAATCCACAACACAACATCCCAAACATACTAAATAAAATTAATGCTTCACTTCTACTCAACATGGCCTTATGCACGGCCAACCCTACACTCACGGTTCAACACCCACATCCAAGATTTCATGATTTTCATCCAATTCTACACACTACAACAACACACAAACATGCTAAATACAATTAATCCATCACTCCTATACAACATAGCATGCACACGGCCACAATCCAACATCCACGGCCAAGCTCCAACAATTATAATTTCATGAATTTCATTCATTTCTATATGCTACAACACACATAAACCATCCATAACATATAAAAGAGAAGATTAAACCTTACCTTCTTCACTCCACCTTTCTACACGGCTAGGATGTTCTTTGGCAAGAATAAGCGTTTTGTTTGTTCCAACGACTACTCCACGTTGTAGAGGGCCTTCCAATTAGTAGAGAAACTAGAAGGAAATATTTTTTTGAAGTGAATTTTTGGTCTTCAAATTTTTTTCTCTATGGCCGAATGGCCTTCCCTCTTGCTCTCCAAGTTTTCTTGAAATTTCTAGATGGAGAAGATGATGAAATAAGATGAATTAGTCATCTTTTTATTTCATATATTAGCCAACCATGTGGCCATGGCCCACACCAAGGTGGCCGGCCAAATGGCCCCTATTTTTTTTTTTTTTTTTTTTTTGCTTTTCATGAACTAATTACTTTGCAAAAATAACATTCAACCCCCAAAATTTCCTTAATATTCCGTACCACCATATCATGCACACTTATATCTTAAAACACAATTGTGGTTAAAATCTCGACTTCGTATCCCGGAATGGTCTTGTCCTTAACTTATCAAGGCTGACTCGGATTATCCCGACGTACGAAATACGGGATATAACAATTATATCCATATCATACTATGAATCATGTCTCAAGTTAGCTTACTACTCACAACATCATAAAAGCTACATTTAGATTTCATTTCCTACTTCCTTCTTCTACCCAAGTTTTGCTGCAACCAAGCATTTTCAATAACATGAAATAAGCATGGAAACTAAACTTTTTATCCCATAGGAACAAGATTTGGAGCAGCTATCAACTTGTGCAAAAACCCTAGCTACAATGCCCAAGTATTCTTGAAATCTACCAACCCTAGGGGGCCTCTAGGGGGCCTTCTAACACATGAACACTTGATTCTTGCTATTTGATCTTTGTAATCCCTTGGGTTTGAGTGAAATATGTTGTGCAAATGGTTTTGGAGCTTTGGAGAGCTTGGAAGAAATGTGAGAAATGAAAATAAAGTGGGGGTCGGCCTTGTATATAAAAAGAAAACTCTGACCCAACCCGATTATACGGGCCGTATAGTTTATACGGTCCGTATAATCAGACCATATAATCTTCCCAAGTTGCACCTGTCACACCCTTAATTCGATAGGGTGTGATGGGCACCCGATCCTTACTTAGGGGCCGAGCGAACCCGCTGACTCTCGTGACATCCGTACTCATACTGGGCTGGGCCCTTAAATCGTACAATGAAAACATAACAAAAACTTTACAAAACATGCTTTTGTTCTTCCTGAACTCAAATAAAATCAAAAATCGTAAGAAAACTGTAGCATAATACATAACTATACACCGGCTTATGGAGCCGCTTACACAACCGACATGTACTATACACGACCCTGTCTGCAAAGTCTCTAACATAGAACAGACTGTCGTAACATAATACTCTGACTCGGCAGCACTCCGGAGGAAATGGAGCCCGCTAATCCAGCTGGAACATCTTCTACTAATATCTTCAGCTCATCTGGGTGTACCTGCGCGGCATGAAACGCAGCCCCCGAAGAAAGGGGGTCAGTACGGAATATGTACTGAGTATGTAAAGCATGGAGTACAGAAAACAGGGTCATAATCGAAGTAGGAATTACAGAAACAAGTACAATGACCAGAAAAATCATAAGACTTGCCTTTTAAAACATTTATCATGCATATACATATATCGGTAAGTAAAATAATATCATAATCATGTCATCATATCATCGTACATATATACCGTACCCGGTCCTCTAGTGAGGGACTCGGTGAGTAAAATCATATCATAATCATGTATGCATGCATATATACACATATATATACCGTACCCGGCCCTCTAGTGAGGGACTCGGTGAACAGAATCATCATATGCCATCCTGGCCACCATCCCCATCTCATCACATCATCATATCATCGTATCATTATATATATGGATATAGCGTACCCGGCCCTCTAGTGAGGGACTCGGTGAACAATGCAGGGGAGTTGCACGAATACGTACCCGGCCCGGGACTCGGTGAAGGATGCATTGAGGCATGCACGAGCAGAGTAGTGAGAAATCATATGCACATAAATCATTTCCAGAGACTCAACGAAATAGTACAAACGGACCGTCATTTGAAAGTCGGGACAAAAGTTATATCAAAAATCTTTCGGACGTTACTCGGAAACATATCAAACGAAATTTTAGAAATCATAGCAACGTATCGGAATCATAAGTATACGAATCATCATTTCAGACACAATAGATAAGTAAATAATCATACTCGGGGGTCGAAAAAATAGTCATATTAAGTTCTTTCAAAAATAGGTCGTTAGAACCAAACATAGAAAGTCGCGGGACCCACGGGCGGGCATCAACCCAATCCGGGCCCGCCTATGAAAGTTACGAACCTTATTCGCTTTAGGACTTCCCACGAACATATCGAAGCGATCCGAGCCCTTCTGTGAAAGTTACGGACGTTCGTAGTTTCGGAATCGTTTAGAAACAAAATTCTTTTGAAAACAAAACTTTCATGCAACTTTTGAAATTTAGTCATGCAAAAGACATAAGAGCCATAATTCGACTACATTACGAATACGGATATCAAGAAACAAATAAGGATCACAAACATGCCCGGATCGCAAGAATAGAGTTACCTCGGAGTGCGTGTCATAACTTACTTTCAACTAAGACATGCCAAAAGAAAGAAAGGTTGAGCTTTACATACCTTGTTCGCTTCCTACGCTAGTCAAGCTTAAGTCTCGGGCTTCCAACAATCTACAACAACGTCATTAGGCATCAACCACTAGTCATAAGTACTTAAGAATCCAATTCCAAGCCATCACTTATTTACAGAAATTTGGGCAGCATCTCCCCTATGAATTCAACAACCCCGAGAATTCAACTCGGCCAAATCTTCAACAACAATACCAACAACCATGTAAACAACATCAATAATTAACTTCAAACGCATTCTAACATTAATAACTCCTTACTACATAATTCGACAACATTCAATTACATTCAATTCAACCACATACTTTCAAGCTAGCATCGATGTTCGCATATTCAAAGACTAACCTAAGATCATTCGAACAAGATTCAAGAACGCTTCGGACAATTCACAAAATATTCAAGACAATCCAAACAATATGCCATGGAACCCGAAACCACCAACTTCCATGGGGACAACAACAATACCTTCCTTTCTTCCAAATTCATCAATGACACCAATAATCCACATTTATAACATTATTTCCATAAATTCAAGAAACTATATTAGAATCACTTTAGGTTCCAAATCAGCCCACAACCAATTACAACTTCAATTTGAGTCATCAAACCTTCATTTTCATCACATATTCCATAACAACAACAACCAAAACATACCAAATGAATTTAGTTCTTCACTTCTATACTATACTACATATACATGGCCACACAACACAACACCATAATTTCATGAACTTCATTCATTTCTACATATCACAACATGCATAAACACCTACAAAACATGTAAAGAAGATTGAACCTCACCTTTCCCATCCATCTTCTCCCACGGCTAGAATGTTCATGGCAACAACGAACGATTTTCTTGTTCTCACAACTACTCCACGTTAACGAGGGCCTTCCAATTAGTGGAAAGGCTAGGAGAAATTAATTTTTCATGATCAAATTTCCATGACCATGTTCGGCCAGCCTTGGCCGAACTCTCTCTTCTCTCTTTTCTCCATCTCTCTTGAATTTTCTAAGGGGAGGATATGATGAGTTGTGCCTTGTATTATTCATCATATATATATATATATATATATATATATATATATACATGCACATGGCCGGTCATGCCCCCCTTTTTTTCTCCAATTTTCTCCAATTTTCTATATTTTTCTTTAAGTTATAAAGGATGAGTAATTATTTGACTTGGTCATCCCTTGGCCTATATATATATCTCTCACAATATAAATGAACACATGTCCCCTTTTATGGCTTAAAATAATTGGCCAACCATGGGTGGGACCCATGCCCACCTCACGGCCACATGGCCCTTTTGGCCATTTCATGAAATAGTTTTTTTTTCAACTCCTAGCCTCTCATTTTACTTATTCCAAATTTTCCCTTAATGCTCCATACCAATAAAAAGATGAACATGCAACTTAGGCATTCTTAACAAAACCGAAAAAAATATAACCTTGTCCTTAACTTTCCGCAATTTACTCGGAATGTCCCTTTGTACAAAATACGGGATATAACATCCTTCCCCCCTTTGGAACATTCATCCTCGAATGTTCAACTGGTCCCGTAAGGTCTTCTAAGGATCTTGGGGGGTTTCCTTTATCACCACGGCATGCAGTCTCATCTATCGATTATATTCCTTCCTCTTTCTTACTCAATCCCTTTATTGCACCCATGCACTTCTTCCACTTCTCAGCCCTCGTGTATTTAACCGAAATTTAGCTAGTATCTCACTCTTACCCAGATTCTTATCTCCATTATTGTAGCCTTGACTGTCCTTTCGTCAGTCCTTATTCGTTGTTAGCTTTCCGATGCAGACTTTTTATCATTATGGTTGGGTATAGCTTCACGTTGATGCTTCATGTGATTCCATAGCGTGTGTTCTCATGTTTAGATTGCTTAGTGGTCCATGACCCTTCTTCTAATATCCGGTGGCCCCTTTTTTTTCATTCATGAGAGCAGCATTCTCTCTTCCCTTCAATTTTTTTTTTCCAACTACTCCTCGCTGTTCCTTTTTACTCCAACTGTCACTGTCCTTCCAAGTGTCTTCTCGGGTTCATTATCTTTGCTGACACCCTTTTTGTACCTTTAGCTCAAAGATCTTTCTCGCTCTTTACTCTCCTGTCACACATTATGTTGCAATCTCTGCAAGAATACGCGAAGGCATTCAGATTAGCCCAAGAGATACCTCAGCGTCGCTTTACTAATCCTTATGTTCTACCTTGACTTCTCTTCTCTCGTCTGGCCTCCGGTATCGAAACAGATCCTTAGTTCAACCATAGTCATACACCGTCCGTTCTTAGCGCTAATTCTACTTTAGTAATTGGCTTAAACTTATTGTTACATTCTTCTGTAATGTACCCGAAATACCACAGCTTCATTGTTGTTAGATCCCGTATTTTTAACAACGGGATAATTTGAGTTAATGATGACAAGTTAGGATACAAGGCTATTCCGAGACAAGAAGTCGGGATTTTCTTTAATCATGACTTTGTTTTAAATAAGTGGTATATGACTTTGTTGGCATGGAATCATTAAGGAAAAATTTGGGGCCAAAAATGAAATAGAAAAACTT
>NW_026715356.1:0-20524 GCF_029784015.1 Lycium ferocissimum | reverse complement strand
CACAAACAATCATTATGAAACACAATATAGCATAACTAGTCTTCTTTCCAACATAGTGCAATAGCTTTCATTCTAACTTCATATTTCCAACTCAATACCAACATTCTCATGTTCATTTACTAATCAAGACCAATCAAATGCAATTCGGAGCATTTCACATTATTTCACAAATTATACAAAAGTTTCACTAAAATCATAATTCACCCGAAAATTTCAGCTTTCAACATAAACTTCCATAACGCATTTTTGTCTTCCCATTTCATTAACAACAATCATAATTTGCATCTTACCACTTCCATTTCATAGTTACATAAACTACAATAAAGTTGCATGTTTTCCTACAACACCTTACAACATTTTTCCATGACAACAAAAACCATTAACCTTCCATTTACTTCATAAGGCCATAGCAACATAATTAACATACTAAATAAACTCAACCCATTTTCCTCCACCCTACTACACCACACGGCTACCACACACCTCATAGCCACAACGTACATGTCATACTTCCATGATTCTCATGTACTTTACACATGCTACAACATATATATAATTCTTCCAACATAAAGAGTAAAATTCTTACCTTTTCCAATTTTTTTCCACTTGCCAAAAGAAGCACTTCCTTGCCTCAAAATTTATGTCATCTTGAAGAGGATCTTGAGCTTAATAAGAATACAAAGGAATTACAATTTTTGGACCAAGATTGAAGGCTAGGAATTTTTTTTTTTTCTTTTCTCCTCTCTTTTTCTCTATGGCCGAAGGCCTTTTTTTTTTTTTTTTTGCTCTTTCTTTCTTTCTTTCTTTCTTCAATTAAAAAGATGAATAACTCCTCATCCCTCACACATATATATATATATAGTCCATGTGAGCATGTGAGGGTCACATGCCTTCTCCTCCATTTCTTCTCTTTTTTTCTAGAGACTTCTTTATTTTTTTTTTGAATTTCTAGAAATGGTCAAAGAAGACTAAGAGTCTTCTTAAGCAAGCTTTGGTCCATGTATTCTTTCATTATTTATAATTAGCCCCCATTTAAATAAATGTGGGCACATGCTACCCATGCCACACGGCCATCTTGGAACTTTCAAGAATTTTCTTGAATATTTGTGAAATTACCATTTTGCCCCTAGGCTTCCACAATATTACCATGAACCATTTTGCGAATTTTTCTTTTTGCCCTTAACCTTTCTCAATATTTCCATACTAGCAATGTTCATAAACAACATGCATAACCACTTGTACATTAAAAATAATGTTGGAAAATAGTCTTGCCTTCAACATACCTTGACTACTTCGAAATTTTCGATCGCACAAAATGTGGGCTATAACAGCGACCCGAAAAAAGGGGGTCAGTACGGAAAATGTACTGAGTATACAAGGCATGAAGTGAAATATAGTAAACAGGGTCATAATCAAAGTCAGAAGTACAGAAAGTAAATGCAATATTCAAAATATTAAAATGCTTACTCATAAAACATAAATCATGCATAAGGCTCTTAGAACTGTGGTCGCCCGCCCGTCGTTGGCGCCACAACACATCATACTCCAGAAGGTTTAATATCTCCGTATCCCCATCACACAGCACATCATATATATACCACGGTACCCGGCCAATAGGGCGCGGCGTACCGGACACATCATAACACCATTATCCACGGTTCCCCCCAAAGGGCTCGGCGAACCGGACACATCATGCTCCGGAAATATAACATAATGCGCACGATAACATCGGCCCCGGACTCGGCGAAGGAAGTAACAATAGTGCATGAGCGAGTCGTGAGAAACTATTATGCAAACTTTTTTTAAAAAAACATTTTCCAAAAATGTAATGGAAAAATCAAAACAAGTTATCGTTTAAAAGTCGGGACTTAGTCATGTCAAATACCTTTCGGACGACATTCGGGAACGTATCAAATATCTTAAACATATCACGGAACCGTAGGAACCATAGTCATATATATTATTATGACGGACTCAACAGATGAATAAGTAAGCGGCGCTCGAGAGCGAAAATGATAACTAGGTTAAGTTCTTTCAAAAGTCACCAGGACTATACAAACGAAAATCTCGGGGACCACGGGTGTGCATCGACCAACCCGGGCCCGCCTATGAAAGCTGGCAACCTTATTCGCATTAAGATCTTTTATGAGCGGTTTTGAGGCGATCCGAG
The DNA here is from genome assembly GCF_029784015.1 of Lycium ferocissimum. NCBI lineage: Eukaryota > Viridiplantae > Streptophyta > Magnoliopsida > Solanales > Solanaceae > Lycium > Lycium ferocissimum. Next base: position 18,354 of record NW_026715356.1, on the reverse strand, counting down.
CCTTTCTGTGAAAGTTATGGACGTTCGTAGTTACAGGACCTTTTACAACAAAAAAAAATCTTTTTGTGCAACTTTTAAAATTCAATCTTGCAAAACATAAGAGCCATAGTTTAACTAAATTGACTTGTGAACATCAAAAATGAATAAAACCCATATGCTTGCTCGGATCACAGGAATGGAATCGCCTCGATATTCGTAACTTATCATAACTTAATCGTATCTAAGACATGCCAATGAAGAAAAAGGGTAAGCCTTGCATACCTCGCCTGCTCTTCAAGCTAATCCACATTTACGTTGTGAACTTTCCAAGATCTACAATACATCATTAAACACCAAATATTAGCTAAAGGCATTTGGAAGCCCGATTCCAAGCGCACACCAAATTCTACGGGGAATTTCGGCAAAGACTTCCCTATAAATGCACCACCCCGAGAATTAAACTCGGCCAATTTCATCATCAACAATACCAACAAACATTCTAACAACATCAACCATGGATTCAAAACGCATTCTAACATCAATGGTTCCTTTCTATACAATTCGACAACATTTCACTTATATTCAAATAAACTACATACGATCAAGTAATTACCAATGCTCACATATTCAAGTAATAATCCAAGGTCATTCAATCAAGATTCAAGAACATTTCAAACTATCCGCAAAACATTCAAATCAGCCCATCCAATCCACCATGCCACCCGAACCCTCCAAGTGCAAGAAAAATAATCAACAACACATTTCTTCCTTCCAAACTCATCAACTACACTAACAACTCACACATTGACAACATTATTTCCATAAATTCAAGAAACCACATTAAGGTCACATTAATTCTCAATTCAATTCACACGGTTTTAATCTTCAACTTGGATCATTAGACTTCATTTTACCTCATAGAATTCGTAACGACGACAACCAAGATACTAGATAACATTACCTCATTTCTTGCATAACAAACAGCCCCTATTTTCGGCCAACACCAACATATACATCTTCCATGATTTCATTCATTTTCTACACATTACAACAACACACAAACATGCTAAATTCACTTAATTCATCACCTTAACATCACACACACATGCACGGCCAACCACACACCCACATGGTTTCCCCTCAACATCCATATTTTCATGAATTTCATTCATTTCTATATACTACAACATCGACAAACCATTCATAACATATAAAAGAGAAAGTTGAACCATACCTTTTTCACTCCACTTCTTCCACTCGGCTAGGGAGTTGTTTTGCAAAATAGAACGTTTTGTTTGTTCCAACGACTACTCCACGTTGTAGAGGGCCTTCCAATTAGTAGAGAAACTAGAAGAAATTATTTTTTTGTGACCAATTCTTGAACTTCAACCCTCCATGGTCATGGCCGAATATGCTTGGCCTTTCTCCTTCTCAAAGTTTCTTGAAATTTCTTGATGTTAAGAATGACTAATGTGATGACTTAGTCATCTTTTAATTCCACATATTAGCCAACCATGTGGCCATGGCCCACATGAAGTGGCCGGCCACATGGCCCTTATTATTATTTTTTTTGTTGAATTTCCAACTTTCCAAAAATAGCTTTTGACCCCAAATGTTTCCTTAATATTCCATACCAATAATACCTACAAACAACTCACGCCCTAGAATAAAATCGTAGTTAGAAGTCTCGACTTCATGCCCCGAAATAGTCTTGTCCCTAACTTTCCGCAATTAACTCGAAATGTCCAAATGTACAAAACGCGAGGTATAACATTTTCTTCATACACGTCCACTTTCTGGCGTCGTGTCATTCAAAGTCTGTGCAAAACTTCTCACACTACCTTAAATACCATCCTAACTTTCATCCACTTATTGCTGGCTTTTCGATCTCACTAACTTATTTCAGTAAGGGGGTCTCATTGTAGCTCAGACATCCGTATCAGACACATTACCGTGTCAATTATTCCTATCTCATCCTTGCATTTCCTCTCACCCGTCTCTCCTTTAGTACTTATATCATTATCTATTTATACTTGCCTCGTATGTCCTTACTTCCGATCCCAATTAGGCAATACCACTTACTCCGACAATAAGTATCCAAAGGTCTCTCGGAATATTATCCTTATCCCTAAGATACCTTGGCGCTTTCTTTGGCATCCCCTTGTCGTTTCTTCCGTTTATGTCTGTCTTTTATTCTACGCACGAGGAATCTTATGCTATCTCTGTTTCTCTCAGAACACACTACTCCTACATAATCCTTCCCTCCCTTTCAAAACGTATTCTATTCACCCACGTTTATCCGTAACACACCAGTCATTTTCTGACATTTATTCTATCTTGTTTCTCATCTCCCTATAATTGGTCTTTCACAGTTCCGTCACTTATGGCACTCGTGTCCTCAGTCATTCACGCCATAACCTGTTACTACACTGTTATCTTACTTTCTTCTTATTTCCTCTTCCCGTTAATTATTTCTCTTCACCGACCTGATCCGCCCCGTCCTACGCGGCCTCTTAAGGTTTCTGCCCACTCCGCATACTCAAATTTTTCTTAGACTACTCCAGTTTTTCATTTGCTTCTTACGTCTGAATTTGTAAGATTTTCAGAAAACTTCCTAGGGGGGTCACCCATCCCAAAATTTCTCTCACTCCAGCACGCTTAACCTTGAAACTCTAACAAAATCGGGTGCGTTAATGCTGGTATGATCGCGTCCACCTCACCGCATAACCTTCATCACATAATCCGGAGTAGGTCGAATCTTAACATATCCCAAAACGTCCTCACGACACATCTCATCGGTGTCTTATCAGTACGTTCCTATTCGTCACAATTCTTTTCTCTCCGTACCCTTGTCTTAATCATATCACTTTATCCAAACCTACCAGTCCTTTCAAAGTCATCTCTTAATGTCACAAGTCATCTCTTAACATCACCAATCCGTTCCAAATTCCTTATTACCATATCCTCATCGGCCTCCTATTTACTATTATTACCAACTCCTTGGTTAACTTATTCCTAGAGGGCAGCCATACTCGTAGCTCAGTCGACTCCCATTGTTACTATTAACACGACTCTTTCAAAACATATTCCAGACTTACATCTCATTTCCGTACCATTTCTAGAAAAATTTCGGCAGAGTTTCCTCTGTATTTCTTACTATCCCAAGACCTGCACGCAGGAAATACCAATAGTGCCTCACAGGGCCACCATCATATACATACATCATATCATATCATATCGTATCGTATCACGGTCGCACGGGGCCCTCAATATTCATAAAGGTCTGAAAATAGGGGACTTACCTCAAATGCTCAACACGACTGCACGTGTTACCCTTTCTTGCTTACTTTCCTTTTCATTCATATTTTTTTTCAACTTCACATTTCAATCATGCGCCAATACCTTACTCAACATATATCTTTCGTACCTTTACTTACCTGCGTGCTTTGTAACTTTCATCATCAATCGCCTTCTTCGATCGGTGTCATTCCTTTACTGCAACCGAAAGTTAGTATAAGAAATCTCATTTCCTATGACTTGGCTCTATAGCACGATCTAAGAAGAGAAGGAAGAGTAACCACCCTAGATGCCCCGTAGCCTCCTGTTTATAAATGTGGCCGGCTTCACACCATAAACAGGACTCTACCGGACACGACTTTGCAGACAACCCCTAGGACGAACCGCTCTGATACCAATTTGTCACACCCTTAATCCGGTAGGGTGTGATGGGCACCCGACCCTTACTTAGGGCCGAGCGAACCCGCTGACCCTCGTAGTACTCGTAATCAGACTGGGCCCTTAATCATAGCATAAATACATAATAGAACTTTTTCGGAAAACAAATATGCTTTTCACCTTCTTTACATCAAACAGCACCTGTAATCGTACGAAATCTGTAATATAATATATAACAACATATCGGCTTATGGAGCCGCTTACAGACCGACGTACTATACACATGACACTTGTCTGCAAAGTCTCTAACATAATCAGATACCATAACACACATATATACTGACTCGGCGAAGCACCGAAGACACGGAGCTCGTAACCCGCCGGAACATCTTCTACTAATGTCTTCACCCCGTGCGGGTGTACCTGCGCGGCATGAAACGCACCCGAAGAGAGGGGGTCGACGAAATATGTACCGAGTATGTAAAGCATGGAATACGAAAACGGGATCATAACTGAGATAAGGAGTACAAACAGTGAACATAATAATCAGAATATCAAGGTGCTTGTATCTGAAAAACAAATCATACCTACGAGGTGCAGAAGACCAATATAATGATCGGAATGCCGAAATGCTTAGCTTTCTTTAAAAAAAATATTTCTGTCTCATATATATAGAAAATAGATCATATCATAATAGCTGACATTAACCGATGTGGGATTCGCCTAAACCAATGTGGGATTCGCCTAAACCAGTGCAGAATTTTGCCTCGCCACTGGGTTTGCCCCACCATTGGGTTTGCCCCACCACCTGCTCCGAAACAAACAGATCATATTTCTAAATATATATATGTAACACATAACGTGTCCCGCCCTCCAAAGTTGAGGGGCTCGTAAAACGAATCATCGACTATCATATCACCACATCGACGTAATCATCATATTATCATATCGTCACATTAAACGAATCATCATGTTATCGTATTATCGATTAAACAATCATCATATTACCGTATCATCGTGAGCGATTCATTATATTATCGCATCATCACATTATCAAATCATCATGTCATCGATTATCGATTATCATATCATATGGCCTATGCGGTCCGCAATAGACCGTAGCGGACGAAACGTGGTCGCCCTCCCCGCCTTGGGCACCACAACTCATCATACTTCGGAAGTTTTCATATCTCCATATCTCCGTCACACATCATATCATATAACCACGGTATTCCCGGCCAAAAGGGGCTCGCGTACCGGACACATCATAACACCATAATATTAGTCGCTCATCATACTTCGATTGTGCGCACGATAGTACCGGCCCGGGACTCGGCGAAGGAAGTAACAAAAGTGTGCACGAGCAGAATCGTGGGATCTATATGCCATTCACAACATTTACACAGATTTAACAGAATAATCAGACAGATTATCATTTAAAAGCCGTTGGCATTAACCAAATCAAATCTCTTCCGGACATTACTTGGGAACATATCAAACAAAACTTCATCAGTCATAATTACGTATCAAAATCATATGCATACGAATTCTCATTTTATACATTTACACAGATCCCATAGAAAAATCAAAACAGACTATCATTTAACAACCAAGCCAATAGTCATAGTCAAATCCAGCTTTTTCCCGAGTGTCTCTCGAACATATTAAGCGAATTTTAGTCATTATAGTTACGTATCAAAATCATATACATACAAATCCTCATTACAGACTTAACAAATAAGTAAGTGATCATACTCGGGGGTCGAGGTAATAGTCATTTTAAATTCTTTCCCAAAAGCCGTCAGAACCATACAAAGGAAAGTCGCGGGACCCACGGACGAGCGTCAACCCAATCCGAGCCCGCCTATGAACATTATAATCATAATACACTACCGAACCTCCTACGAGCTTATCGAGGCGATCCGAGCCTTTCGGTGAAAGTTACGGATGTTCGTAGTTTCAGATTTATTTAGGAACAAAATTCTTTTGAAGGCAAAACTTTTATGCAACTTTTAAAATATAGTCATACGAAAGACATAAGAACCATAATTCAACTACATTAAGGATACGGATATCGAGAGAAAGCCAAGAATCATGAACATGCTCGGACGCGTAGTAGAATTACCTCGAGGATCATATCATAGCCTACTTTAACTAAGACATGCCACGTAAAGAAAGGTGAGCTTCACATACCTTGGCCGCCCTCTAAGCTAATCCGTACTTACGTCTCGGCTTCTCACGATCTACAATAATGTCGTTGGACACCCCACATTAGCCATAAGCATTGAAGAACCCAATTCCAAGCCATCACTTTGTCTACAGATATTTGGGCAGCATCTCCCCTATAAATCCAACATCCCCGAGAATTTAACTCGGTCAATTATTCAACAACAACCCAACCAACAACCATATAAACAACATCTATAATTAATTCAAAACGCATTCTAATATCAACAACCTTCTTCCACATAGTTCGACGACATTTCATTTACATTCCATAAACCGCATACAATCAAGCCAACTTCATTGATCATACGTTCAAGTATTAACCCGAGACCATTCAAACACGATTTAAGAACTGTCACACCCCGATCTCACTAGGGTGTGATGGGCACCCGACCCCGTAACCGGAGCCGAGCGAACCCACTGACTCGTACCATATATAAATTTTTTTTTTTTTGAATCTCTACGTCAAGTATACATAATAAGATTTGCGGAAATATTCCTTTGCTGCTTTTAAATCAAATAAAACATGTAACGGTACAGAACTTGTATCATAGTGCAAACTGACTCACGAAACCCACTACTGTGTCTGCAAAGTCTCTAACTTCGAACAAGACATCACCACATAGCCTGCTGACTCGGCGCCACTCCACAACAAATGGAGTTTGCCAACTTGGCTGGAATATCTTCTGTTCTGATTTCTATCCGTCTGGGTGTACCTGCGCGGCACGAAACGCAGCCCCCGAAGAAGAGGGGGTCGATGCGAGCAATGTACTGAGTATGTAAAACATGGATGGTAACATAGAAAGAGACATAGTCATGTGCAACAACAGTATGGAAATGTAGAGCATGTCCTGTACATGTGAGACATATCACGTATGAGGGAGTAAGCTATACATATAGGGCATATCATGTGTGAAGCTGTAACCTGTACATAGGAATCATATCATGTAAAGCTGTATCCTGTGCATGTGAGTGCCCCTGGGGGCGGATGCCATGCATGCTTAGTGCTGCGGAACGTGCGCCCGATCCACATACATTGCGGAACGTGCGGCCCCGATCCATATACATTCTTTGCGGAACGTGCGAACGTGCCTCGATCCATATACTTTGTACTTCACTTTCTTTGAAAACACTTTTATTTCATATATATAGAAAATAGAACATGTCTTATTGCCGAGGCGTCGCTCCGATCCATTTAACCACATATCCCGCGTCCGGGCATCCCGCGTCCGGGACGGTATCATATCATTCTCCAACTGATCAGGTGGCTGTGCGCCTATAGCGCCTGGCCCTTTTCCCCATCTTCCCCATATACATATACATATACATATACTTATACATGTATCGTGTCATAGCGCATTTATGAGAGCCCAAGGAAAATCATGTAACTATCGGAGTGACATAAGGTCGGAAACCTCCGATTGTATTATGAAATAATCATGGGCGCTTTATCTCACCCCGAAAGAACTAGTAATAGGGCGAGACTATCAATGGAGAGTGACATCATGAGAAATCATAGGACGAGCATAAGGCATCATTTCGTTTACCTTAAAACCTTTGAAAGTAGTCATTATTCAAAAATAACTTAACATTTCATATCGTCATATTCGTAGTAAGGACATATCCTCGACATATTCATCATATACTTCTTCTCATATCTGGCCTCATCATTATCATCAAAGAACCGTAGTCGTCGTTTTTGTCATTAAGACTTTCAATATTGTAAAACTTGGTTTTCGAAGAAAAAGGGATATTTTGGAAAACACTTGTAAACTTTTAGGAAGGAAAATCATACCTTGGGGTCAAGGGTTTAGTCAACACAGCTATTGTTTGGTAGTCGGAATGATAACCATGAACTTCCATCAGCTATAGTACGGAATCAAGCCTAATGGGACAATAAGAGAGAATTCGGGAATAGTGGGCCTACCTCGGTCAAATGAAGCGGCGTACACAATTTACGTATAATACATTTCATGACATTACTCATGAGAGTTTTAGGGTAGTCGGGTCCTACTTGTGCGAGTTCTAGATGTTTAGGCACTTCTTTCCACTTTTCGTGAACATTTGCTTCAATTCTCGAATGAATAGTAACTGATTTCAATCTCGGATTTCTAGGAAAGGAATCGTCCCCGAGGCACGTATTCAAGCCTATTATGTCTAAGACATGCCAAAGAAGGAAAGTGAAGTCTTACATACCTCTTTCTTCGCTCCTTCGCTACTCCAAATCCAAGTTGCAAATCCGCCAAAATCTACAATTTGGTCATGTTTACCAAACCTTGATTAGTGCATTTAGAATTAGATTCTTAAAACGACACTTGGCTACCGAAATTTCGGCGGCACTTCCCCCGTAAATACACCATCCCACCAAGTTCGACTTGGCCAATTTCAATCAACAACAATCCCGGAATACAACCCGGCCAAACCAACAACAATACCAATGATTATTCTAGCAACATTTTATCATTCCATTCACACAATCTCCCAACAACTCAATCAACATTTTCATATTCATTTGACATTATGGAATTCATAATAACGACAACTAAAATATTAACTAGAATCAATTCACAATAATGTGTCAACCCTCCATCATTCGGCCACAACATCAACATACATGTCTTCGTGAATTTTCCATCTTTTCTATACATTACAACAACCAACATACTACATAAAATTAATTCAATCCTCTCACACAACACAACCCATATACACGGCCAACACTACTCCATACAACTACCATTCCAACATATTATATTCATGGTTTTTCATTCATTTTACATTATGGATTTCACAACACAACAATAAAACTACCAAAATAAAATCAATTCATCACACCTTCTCAACACTACTTCTATTCGGCCACTACCCCACACATATATATATTCATGAATTTCATCCTTTTCCACCTACACCAACATGCATAATCATCCATAAAATATAAGAAAAGGTTTAAACCTTACCTTTTTCCTTTGATTCCTCACTTGGCTAGAATTGTAACTTTGCAAGAATATGTGTTCTACTTGCTCCAACAACTCTTCCATGTTAAAGAGGACCTTCCAATTGATGGGATTTCTAGGAGAAAATATTTTTTTGTAATCAATTTCCATGGCATGCATTTTTGGAGACTTGGCTAGAAATGGCCCTTCCTCTTTCCTTCTTCTTTGTTTTCTTTCTTTCTCCAAATTTCTTGAAGTAAAATAATGACTTCTCCTAGATATATAACTTCCACCATTTCTATATATTTATGCTTAGGTCCCTCAAATATGGTCACATGTCCCCTTTCATTCCCTCTCTCTAGAAAATTCTTCCATTTTCTTGAATTTTCTTTAAATAAAGGATGACTTAATCATTCCATTTTAGCCACCACTTCTCTATGTATACACTTAGGCCCCTCAAATAAGAATATGAACACATGGCCATGGTGGGGCCCACATTCATACCACATGGCCACATAGGACCTTCAAGAATTTTCCTTAAACACTTTAGTCCTTCAAGAACTTTCTTGAACTTTGCAAAATTCCCATTTTACCCTTAGTCCTCCGCAATATTTTCCATGAACCCTTTTTCGAATTTTTCCTTTTTACCCTTAACCTTTCTCAATATTTCCATACCTCCAATGTTCATAAATAATATTACTAACAACTCGTACATTAAAATTATTTCGAACATAGTCTTGTCCTTAACTTCTCACCATTATCTCGCAATATCCGAACGCACGAAATACGGGCTATAACAAGAACATTCCAAGCAATTTATACAATATTCAAAATAATCCATCCAACACACCATTGGACCCGAAATTACCAATTTCCATAGGAACAACGACAATACATTTCCTCCTTCCAAATTCATCAATGGCACTCATATTCCACACATTTACAACATTATTTCCATAAATCCAAGAAACTATATTAAAATCATATTAATTTTCCAAAACAGCCCGCAACACTACAACTTCAACATGAGTCATCAAACATTCATTTTACATCATAATATCCACAACAACATCACTAGAACACTAAATAACATTAGTTCATCTCTTCCACACCAAAAACCCACCATTCGGCCATCACACCAATCACACACAACTTTATGAATTTTATCCGTTTCAACACACTACAACACACTCCAACGTCCATAACACATGCAAAAAGAAAAGATAGAACCTTACCTTCTTCCACATGCTCTTCAACTCTCGGCTAGGATTATGAATCATGCAAACAAACGCCTTGCTTGCTCCAACAACTACTCCACGTTGACGAGGGCCTTTCACTTAGTAGAAAAGCTAGAAAAGAACAATTTTTCATGATCAACTTTGAGGGGCAAGTTTCGGCCAGCCCCTCCCTTGGCCGAAACCCCCATGTCTTTCTCTCTCTCTCTTGAAATTTCTAGAGCCAAAAAAAAAATGATGAAGTGTGGTCTTCACTTGACCATCACACACACACACACACATATATATATATATATATATATATATATATATATATATATATGTATGGCCATGTGCCCCCTTTTCTCTCTTTTTTTTTTCTTTTCTTTTCCTCCAAATTTCTCCAATTTTCTAGATTTTTCTTAAATTATAAAAGATGAATTTGTAGTCTTGCTTAGTCATTCCATGCATGTGCATATATATAGCTCCACAAAATATGCAATGTACACATGTGCCATCTCATGGCATGAAAATATTGGCCAACCATGGGTGGGGCCCACTTTCCACTATACATGGTCACTTTGGCTTTTCATGGCTATTTCATGAAAAATTTTCTTTCCACATTCCAAGTTTGCCCTTACTTTTCCTTGTTCCCTTTTTACCCTTAATGCTCCATACCAATAAAAGATGAACGTGCAACTTATGCATTCTTAACAAACCGAAAAATATAACCTCGTCCTTAACTTCCCGCCATTAACTCGAAATATTCAAATGTACAAAACGCGATATAACACACGGGTCCCAATATCACCAATAGCACACAAATACGTACGCTACACTTTCTTGTTCACTTTCCCGTTTTAATCTTCAGCCTGCATTTCAATCGTACTTCGATATCTTACCCGACATATGTCTTGCATACCTTTGCTTACCTGCGTACTTTGTAGCTTCCAATATCGTTGATCGCTTTCTTCTGTCGTTGCCTTTCTCCTGCTGAAATCGAAAGTTAGTACGAGGAATCTCATTTCCTATGACTTGGCTCTATGGCACGATCTAAGAAGTGAAAGAAAAGCAACCATCCTAGATGTCCGTAGCCTCTCTTTTATAAATGTGGCACGCTTCACACCATAAACGAAGGACTCTCTTCGGACACGACTTTGCGACAACCCCCCCCAGGACGAACCCGGCTCTAATACCAATTTGTCACACCCTTAATCCGATAGGGTGTGATGGGCACCCGACCCTTGCCTAGGGCCGAGCGAACCCGCTGACTCTCTCGTGACACTCATAATCATATTGAGCCCTCATAGCATAACATAAGTACATAATGGAAGATTTTTCGGAAAACAAACTTGCTTTTTATCTTTTTCAAATCAAATAAAACCTGTAATCGTATAAAACCCGTAAAATAATGCATCACAATACATCGGCTTATGGAGCCGCTTACAAAACTGACATACTACATACACTACGCAGTCTGCAAAGTCTCTAACATGGAACATGAAACCATATCATAATGCTCGACTCGGCGGACTCCGGAAAAATGGAGCTCGCCAATTCATTTGGAACATCTTCTCGCTAATATCTTCAACTCAATCAGCGTACTGCCGCGGCATGAAACGCAATTTCCCGAAGAAAGGGGGTCGATGCGAATATGTACCGAGTATGTAAAGCATGAAATACGAGAATAAACATAATCGAAATAAAAGTACAGAAGTGAGGACGATAATCAGAATATCGGATCTGCTTACCCTTAAACACAAATCAGGCCTAACAATATCATATCCAACCTGTCATGGGCTTAGTGACACAATCAGACAATTATTTTGCACATCTGTATACATATAGCGTGTCCCGGCCCTTTAGTGAGGGACTCGGTAGATAAGATCATATCATCATATATATATATATATATATATATATATAGCGTGTCCCGGCCCTCTACTGAGGGACTCGGTAGTAGCGTGTCCCGGCCCTTTAATAAGGGACTCGGTGAAGAGCGTGTCCCGCCCTCGAATGAGGGACTCGGTGAATAGCGTGTCCGGCCCTCGAATGGGGGGACTCGATGAATAGTAATATAGCAAAAGCCGCGCACGAAAGCATGTCCCTAGCCGGTACTCGGGAAAGAGGTAATAATCATACGCACAAGCGTAGTAGCCAAAAATCACACACACATATATAATCATCACTACCAACTTGTCAGAATTATCAAACGAGCCTTCATGTAAAAGCTAACCAATAGTCAAACCCAGTTGCTTCCGAAGATCGCTCGGGAACATATCAACTAGGGCTTTAGAAGTCGTAGCTACGTATCGGAATCATAAGTATGTGAATCATCATTTGAGACTCAATAGATAAATATATAATCATACTGGGGGGAGTCGAAAAAATAGTCATATCAAGTTATTTCAAAAATAAGTCGTTAGAACCAAACATAGTAAGTCGCGGGACCCACGGACGAGCGTCAACCCAATCCGGCCCCGCCTATGAAAGTTAGGATTATTATTCGTTATAGAATCTCCTACGAACGTTTCGAGGCGATCCGAGCTCGTCTACGAAAGTTATGGTCGTTCGTAGTTACGGAATCTTTTAGGAACAAAATTCTTTTGAAGACAAAACTTTTATGCAACTTTTAAAACATTGTCATAAGAAAGACATAAGAACCATAATTCGACTACATTAAGAATACGAATATCAAGAGAAAGCCAAGAATCATGGACATGCTCGGATCGCAAGAATAGAGTCGCCTCGAGGTTCATGTCATAACTTACTTTCAACTACGACATGCCAAAAGAAAGATCGAGCTTTACATACCTCGTCTGCTCCCTAGGCCAATCCAAACTTAAATCTTGGGCTGCCCACGATCTACAACAACATCGTTACATACCAAACATTAGCCATAGGCATTTATGCATTCAATTCCAACTAGTACTTATTTCTACAGAAATTTGGGCAAAGACTTCCCCTGTAAATGCAACAACCCCGAGAATTCAACTCAGCCAAATCATCATCAACAATACCAACAATCATAATAACAACATCGACGATCAATTCGAAACGCATTCTAACATTAGTAACTCTTTCTCACATACTCCAACATTTCATTATATTCAATTCGACTGCTTGCATTCAAATCAACATAACCACTCATACATTCAATTACTAATCCGAACCCATTCAAACAATATTCGAGAATGCTTTAAACAATTCATACAATATTTCAAACAACCCAAACAAAACTCCAACTCACCCGAAATCACTCCCAACCCGAGAACAACACTAACACATTTCCTTCTTCCACATTCATAAATTATGTCAACAATACATACGTTTACAATTTCATTTTCATAAATTCAAGAAACCATATCAAGATCACATTATCTTCCAATTCAGCCCATACAATTATAACCTTAACTTGGATCATTAAAACTTCATTTTAAATCATAGAATTCACAACGACGACAACCAAAATACTACATCACATTAGTCCCACATGCCTACACCAAATCAGCCCATTTTCGGCTACAACAACATACAAATTCCATGGTTTCCATCCATTTCTACACATTACAACAACACCCAAACATGCCAAATACAATTAGTTCATCTCTCCTACACAACAACACACACACACGCCAAGTCCAACACATGCACGCTCATCTTCAACACATAATTTCATGAAGTCCATTCATTCCTACATGTCACAACATGCACAACCACCTATTAAACATGTAAAGATGATTAAATCTTACCTTCTCCATTCATGTTCTTCACACGGCCAAGGTTGGTGGATTGCGACAACGAGCGGTTTTCTTGTTCCAACAACTACTCCACGCTAACGAGGGCCTTTCAATTAGTAGGAAAGCTAGAAGAAAAGAATTTTTCTTGGTCAATTTTTTTTTCCTCTTGCTCGGCTCCATGTTGGCCAAATGGCCTCCCTCTCTCTTTCTCCATGCTTGAAATTTCTAAGGCAACAAATGATGAAGATGATTTAATTATCATCTTATACACACATATATAATTAATACATATGGCTATGGCCCACACTTCCATGTGTGGCCACCACCTCCCTCTCTTTCTTCTTTTTTTTTTTTTTTGAATTTCAAGTTTCCAAAACTTCACTTTTGGCCCCATATTTCATGAAATATTAGTTTCCATAATTTCGCTTTTACCCCAAATTTTCCTTAATATCTCCATCCAATGAAATCATAACTTATGCCTTACAACAAAGTTTAAGATAGCACCGCCCGTATAACTCTTCGCAACCAACTTAAAAATATTCCGACGTACAAAATGCGGGATATAACATCACAATAGTATGCACGAGTAGAATCGTGGGAAATCATATGCAATACAAAACACTTACAAAGACCCAATAGGGTAATCAAAATGAACTTAGTTCAAAACCGAAACAATAGTCAAATCAGATTTTCTTCGAATATCACTCGGGAACATATCAAACCGAACTTCGTAAACCATAGTCACGTATCAAAATCACATACATAAAAATCCTTATTTCGTACTCACCGTATAAATAAGTAATCATACTCCTGGCCTCTTTAAAGATAGTCATTTTAAATTCTTTCAAAAATAGGTCGTTAGAGCCAACCATAGAAAGTCGCAGACCTTACGTACGAGCGTCAACCCAATCCAGGCCCGCCTATGAAAATTAAAGTCATTATTCGTCATGAAATCATTTGCGAAGATATCAAAGCGATCCGAGCCCTTTCTTGAAAGTTACGATCATTCGTAGTTTCAGAATCGTTTAGGAACAAAACTTTTTGAAACAAAACTTTGAAATTTAGTCATACAAAAGACACAAAAAACCATAATTCGACTACGTTAAGAATACAAACATCAAGAAACAAATAAGAATCGTTTTACGAGCTTATCAAAGCAATCCGGTTAGCTTAAGTTACGGATATTTGTGAGGCATAAGATCGTTCCGAAACAAACCGTATACGTAGATTAAATCTAATCGTATCAAAGACATACGGTCGATAGCTCCGACCACATCGAGGTGCCAATCAAGAATCAAATATGAATCATAAACATGGTCGGATTTAAAGAATAGAATTACTCCTAATACGGCTCATAACATATCCAACTTGCTAAGCCGTCTAGACATGCCAAAAAGGAAAGGATAAGCTTCACATACCTCGACCACTCTCAAAGTCAATCCAAACTCAAACCTCGGGCTCCCAAGATCTACATAATATCATTAAATACCAACGTTACTATAGGCATTTAGAGTTCGTTTCCAAACTAACACATAATCTACGAAAAAATTAGCAGTACTTCAGAATAAGGCCAAACCGAGAATTTAACTCGGCCAAATCAACAACAACACCACCAACAACCAAACTAGCAACATCAATAATCAATTCAAAACGCATTCTAGCATTAAATACCTTTCTACATATCCAACAACATTCATTACATTTAATTCAACGGCTTACCTTCAAGCCAACATCAACGCTTATACATTCAAATACCAACCCGAACCCATGCCAACAATATTCAAAGACATTTTAAACAATTCATACAACATTTCAAACATCCCAAATAGCACCCCAACTTACCCGAAAACTGCCCAAACCCGAGAACCACATCCATAACACATCCCTCACTTCCAAATCATGATTTGCACCAACAATCCACACTCTAACAATGTCATTCTCATAAATATAAAAATTAAATTAAATGCACACAATCCTCCAAATCAGCCCATAACAATTACAACATCTATCTTGAGTCATTAAACTCTTATCGTCAACATAGAATTCATAACGGCAACATTCAAAATTCCAACTAGAATTAATCCATTCTTTGCTACACTACACAAGCCCTATTCGGCCAACACTACACACACACATATTGATGATTCTCATCCATTCCTTCACACTACAATCAATCAAAACATGCTAGCTAGAATTTAGTTCATCACCTCAACACAACACGCACACCTACACGGCTATATACCAAACACACGGCCTCAACTCCAACATACCATATTTCATGAATTTCACCCATTTTGACATACTACAACATGCACACATCATTCATAACACATAAAACAAGAGTAAATCTTACCTTTTCCCTTCAACTTCACAACTAGGCTAGGGTTTGCAATTGACAAAACGGATGGTTTATTCGCTCCAACAACACTTCCACGTTAACTAGGGACCTCCAATTAGTGGATTTGCTTGAAGGAAATATTTTTGTGATGGCTCAATTTGGACTTTAATTTTTGGAGTCTTGGCCGAATGCCCCTCTGTTGTTCATCCAAGGTTTTTTTTTTTTTTTTTTTCTAAGTGTTGAGTGAAGAAAGATGACTTAGTAGTCATCTTTTATGCTCCCACATGAACTATACATGTGTCCATGGCCCACACATGTGTTGGACCAATTAAATTTGTCCACAAAATGTATGGGACCATTTCCAAAGCCACACGGCCAAGGGCCAATATTTTCATGATTTGCAACTTCCAATTATTCCACTTTTGGTCCCAAATTTTCCTAAATGTTCCATGCCAACAAATTCATGAACAACTTATGTCTTAAAATAAAATCGAAGGTCAAAAGTCCCGACTTTGTATCCCGGAATGGTTTTGTCCCAAACCTACCATAGTTAATCCGGATTGTCCCAATGTACAAAATACGGGATATAACATTCCAACCCTCATGTAACCTCTTATACATACATATACATACTCATATACATCCATAACAATCCATACACGCGTCTCGAAGGGTTCGGAGAATCACAATAACCTTAAACATAACTAGAGAACTCACAAAGCTTCGACGAAACTCCAATCGCAAAAGTACATTCATATCTTTTGTCCATCTTCTATATCATTATTAATAATCTGAAATACTTTAAAAGGGCACTCACATTACCTCGTATACATACTCATAACACGATTTCAAATCCTTTAGGTTACCATGTCACGTCGTTATATTTAAGGCAACCATATATATAACGATATTCTGACTAACTCGATTAACTTTCCTTGAACTTTCTTAACTCATTCATTCTTGTCTTGAGTCAAGTAGCACGGACTCTTACTGTCACGACCCAACCCCGTAGGCCGTGACTAGTGTCCGAGATGGACACCCAAACGCACCTGGCACCCAGAATTGGCATACTAACTTGCATAAATATAAATAATCACACATAGTCTCAGATGAACGCATAATAGCCAACATATGTCACAAAAGCAGCGTGGTCGTAATGTACATAGCATATTAAAATAAGCATATGTACCGACAAGGCTGCCGCGATGATAGGACCGCCCAAACATAAAACGTACGAACATATCTGTACAGGGACAACCATAGCCCACATACATGTCTACAGACCTCTACACAGGGTAATAGAATCATATGACGGGACAGGGCCCCGCCGTACCCCTGAATGAATATATACATATGCAACAGAAAAGTATAAATACCAAAATATAGGCTCGGATGAAGGAGCACTCCTGTAGAATAGGTGTCCTAGGTGGGTGGATCACCAAGCCGAAAGTACTGCATTCGTGGGCATGAAACGCGGCCCCGAAGAGTGGGGTCGATTTTAATATGTACTGAGTATGCGAAGCAAGAAATATAGTAACATAATCATAATCGGAACAGAAGATACAGAAAATAAGTACAATATGCAACATGTCAAATTATTTAGTTTAAAAACATAAATCATGCATGGACTCTTAGAACGATGGTCGCCCGCCTGTCGATGGCGCCATACCACATCATACTCCAGAAGATTTCATATCTCCGACACCCGACATATCATATCACATCATAACACCGTAGCACCCCATAACGCCAAATATACACGGTACCCGGCCAAAGGGGACTCGGCGTACCGGACACATCATACTCCAGAATATATCAAAGTGCGCACGAACATAACCGGCCCGGGATCCGGCGAAAGAAGTACTAACCATATGCACGAGCGGAGTCGTGAGTAGTAATAATATGCACAAAATCATAATCACAAACTCATTAAATAATTAAGAAATCCATGCTCGGGAGTTAAGGTGAAAGTAATACTAAGTTTTTCCCGAAGGTCATTAAGAACGAACATAGAAAAGTCGCGGGACCCGCGGACGGGTGTCAACCCCATCCGAGCCCGCTTAGGGAATTTAGGGGATGTTATGCCTTATGGAATCCCCTACGAAAGTTTCGGGGCGATCCGAGTTCGTCTACGAAAGTTACGAGCGTTCGTAGTTTCGGAATCTTTTATAAGCAAAATTCTTTACATAGCTTTTAGAATTCAATCATATGAAAACATAAGTACCTTAACTTGACCATATTAAGAG
>NW_026715355.1:0-19985 GCF_029784015.1 Lycium ferocissimum | reverse complement strand
GGTACGACTCCATCCGACATCCGTTTGATCTTCTGATTCTGACGAAGATTCGGTTCGCCCTATATCCGATTTAAGACCCCGAGCAGTTCTAGTTAAGGGATGTCGAAGAATGACAGAAGGAGTTGGACAATGAAGACCCTTACAAATGTGTTGATTAAGCTCAAATATGTGTTTGGAAAGAAGGAAACCTCCCCGAAGTGTTATGAAGCCCCATAAGGTCAGTTGAACATTCGAGGACGAATGTTCTAAAGGGGGGAGGATGTTACACCTCGCATTTTATGCGTATTCGGAAAAAAATTGGAAACAAGTCGGAATGGTAGGAATTAAGGTTCTAATTGGATTCTACTTAGTGTGCATGGGATGTTTAAGGAAATATTGACGCGAAAATATTAAGGAAGGTTAAGGACATTGTAATGTATTGATTTTGATTGGTTCATAGGTTGGCTATGGAAAACGTAGATGTGGAAATATCGGAAAAGACTAGGGGCAAGATGGTAATATTGAGAAAAGTCGAGGGGCAAAACGGGAATTTCATAAAGGGTTCAAGAATATTCCAAAAAAGGGCCCTAATGGCCATGTGACCCAAAAAAAAAATATAAAAAGAAAAGAAGAGAAGATGACATAAGTTAGTCATCTTTCTAGAAAATAAAAGAAAAAGGAAAGAAAAATCTAGAGAGGGGCATGTGCCCCTCACATGCATGCAAAAGGATATATATATATATATGAGGGGTGCTCATATTATAAGAAAGAAGGAGAAAACAAAAAAAAAAAAAATGGAGAGCAAACCTTAAGGCCATTCGGTCATAGACAAGGAAAACCAACCTTTCAAATTTTGATTCCAAAAATTATTTTCTTGTTGAATTCCTACTAATTCAAGGCCCCTTAACAACTTGGTGCACTTGGTTTGGAAGAATAAGCATTGGTTTTCTCAATTCAACACTTAAGGAAGTGAAGAAGTTTGGAGAAAAAGGTAAGATTTCATTCCATTTATTTATGTTATGAAGGTTGGTTTGTGTTGTGGAATATGTAAATGAGTAGAATAGATAGAAATATGGAAGGTTTGCATGGTAAAGGTGTATGCAAGCATGTGGCCGAATGCATGGAATATGGTGTAGTTAGAATGAGTTAAATTTTATGTTGTATTTTAGTTATGGTTATTGTGGAGTTTGTATTAGAAATGAAAGTTGAACAAAATTGGATGAAGTTGGAATTGTACATGTTGGCCGTGGCTTATGTAGAGGTGAATTAATGATGGATTTATCTTGTTTAATATGTTAGTTGTGTTGTTGTGATCATTACAATGTAAATGAAGCAATTATGGGTTGAGTTGGTATGAAAACGGAATGTAGGAACTTATGTTGTATTTGTATGATTTTATGACATTATGGAAATTGAGATATTAGAGTGTGAATCATGATGATTATTGATAAACTTGGAGGGTAGGAATATGTTATGAATATGTATGTTAAAGATTGGAAGATTTAGATAAATTATGACTTTGGTGGAAAGTTGTGTATTTTGTATAATTTGTGTATATATGGTAGAAATGATATGAAATGCTTCCGGATGGTATTGTAATGATCTTGGTTAGTAATGAATGTGAGTATGATGATGTTGGTTTGAAAATGTGAAGTCGGAATGGAAATTATTGCATTATGTCGAAAGGTTGGCTAGTTATGTTATATTGAGTTGTATTGTGATTGTTGATGTTGTTGTTGGGTTGTTGTTGATTGTTTTGAGCCGAGTTCAATTCTCGGGGTGTCATGTTTATAGGGGAAGTGCTGCCGAAATTTCGGTAGCCAAATAGAAACCAAAGATTGGAATGTCAACTTGCATGAATAGTAAAGTCGGTAAAGATGACCATTTGCGAGATTTTCGACGAAACGATTTGATTTTTGGCAATCGTGAAGAGCAGGAAAGGTATGTAAAGCTTTCCCATTTCTTCTATTGGCACGTCTTAGATGTATTAGGCTCGACTTTGGTCCTCGGGGATATTCCTACTTCCTGGAATCTGCGTTCGAATTTTCCCCTTTTTCCTTCAGTAAGATTGAACCCAGTTAGATCATGAATGACTAGAATGGTCTTAGAAGTATAAAACTTGTCCAAATTTAATCCGACTACTCTAAAACATTTATTAATGATATTATGAGGTTCGACATGCATGTTTTATGTTCGCCACCTCATTTGACCGAGGTGGGCCCACTATTTCTGATTTTACCTTTTTGTGTCGATGACTTGTCTTCGAGCGGCTTTTAAAAGAAAACGTTTTAACTACTCCTCTATTTATTACTTGAAAACTATTTTGAATATTCCGTTAAGTTCTGGGATGTGTTCTGATCTGTATCACGAATCCGAACGTTCTGTTCCGACATAACCCTCCGTGATGTCCGAAAGGTACGTACTATGACTCCGTCCGATTTCATTGATTTGATTTGTCATCTGATATGCCTCATCGAGTCTCTGGAAATATAAATGTTATTTTTATTGCATTAGTTTCTCACTACTCTACTCGTGGATGCCTCAATGTTTCCCCCACTGAGCCCGGGCCAGGATATGTTCTCAAGCGCTTTCCTCTGCATTGTTCGCCGTGCCTCGATGTGAGGGGGCAGGTATGACATGTACATGGGTCCGAAGTATGATGTGCCATGTACATATATTCTGATATCTGATTATGTGATGTGATGTGGCCACTTGGTGTGTTATGATTTGTTTGGAGATATTCCCTACTCCGAAGTATGATGTGTTTTGGCGCGGGATAGAAGGGAGCGCCTCTGTTCTGTTCACCGAGTCCCATAGCGGGGCCGGCTTTTGCATATGTTTTCTGCATGCATTACGTATGATTTCTGGTACGCATTTTTGATTTGCTATGCATCTCGTTCGTTTTCCGCACATTCTGTTCTGATTTTAGTTTTGTTTATTACATTTTACGCTTTTACATATTCGACACTTTCTCCGTACCGACCCCTTTCTTCGGGGGCTGCGTTTCGTGCCGCGCAGGTACAGACGTTTGATTTGCTGGGTTGCCGCCTAGGTTGTCTGCTCAGCTGGCTGAAGTGCTCCTTTGTCCGGAGCCCATATTTTGATATGAAATTTTCTGCTACATATGTACGTATTTATTCTGGGTACGACGGGGCCCTGTCCCGTCATATGATTATGTTTTTGTTCTGTAGAGGTCTATAGACATGTAGTGTGGGTTCTGTATATGCTCGTGAGTGTTGCGTACGATTATGGCTTATCTATGTTTTGTGACGGCCTTATCGGCCTTATGATACAAGCGTCATGCCCATTTTACTCGTTAAATTATTAGTTCTGTTTATTTTAATATTTTGCTAATTTAGGATAAGGTACGTATGAGTGCCCAGCTAGGGCACGTGTCGCGGCCTACGGAGTTGGGTCGTGACAAACAACCCCCAATCTAACTTGCATTTTCAAATCAATGTCGATGTTTTCATAATCATTTGTTACTCAAGATCATTCCAATACAATTCAAAGTCATTTCATATCATTCTTACAAAATACTCACAATTATGCAAAATATACAAAATATACAAACTTTCCACCAAACCATAATTCATCCAACACTTCTACATATTCAACATACATATTCACAACTCATTTCCATCTTCCTATTTCATCAACCATAAACATAATTTGCACCTTGAAACTTCATTTCCATGATATCATAAAATCGTCCTAAAATGAAATAATTTCCTACATTCCATTCCAACATCAACTTAAACCATTTCACCTTCATTCACATTATAAGGGTCACAACAACACAACTAACACATTAAACAAAATTAATCCATCATAACCACATACCACACGGCCAACATGGAAATTTCCCAACTTCATCCAATTTCATTCAACTTTCATTTTTTTGTACAATTTCCATAATAACCGCAACTATAATACAACATAAAATTCAACACAATCACACTACAATCTAAGACAAACACACGGCCACTTGCACATGCACTTCCACCATGCAAACTTCCGTATTTCTATATTTTCTACTCATTTCCATATACCACAACACAAACAAACTTTCATAACATAAATAGAAGGATGAATTCTTACCTTTCTCTTCAAGCTTCTTCACATCCCAAATTATTCAAACGACAAAACCAACGCTCTATCTTCCGAAACAATCCCACCAAGTTGTTAAGGGCCTTGAATTAGTGGGAATATAGCAAGAAAATAATTTTGGGAGAGAATTTCAAAGGGACAAAAATCATGGACTTGGCCGAATGGCCAAGTCTTGTTTCTCTTCTTGTTCTTGTTTTTCTCCTTGTCTCTAATTTTCTTGAATCTTCTACATGCCATACTCCTTTATATAATTTGGTCACATGGAAAATTAATTAAATTCCATGGGCTTGGACCACTATGTGGCCGGCCACCCCTCACCAAAATGGGCCTCATTTTATTTCTTATTTATTGAGCCCAATTGGTCATAACTCTCGTTTAAAATTCCCGGAATAAATTTCCTAAATTCCAATTTTACCCTTGGCCTCCCTCAATACTTCACATGTATATTTTCACGAGCAACAACATACATATTGACCCAAATCAAAATATTGCCTTATTCTTACGAATCACAATTATTCTCAAATTTCCCGAACATGCAAAAGTACGGGATATAACAAAGAAAAGTGTGGAAATGAAATAAATGAAATGGGAGCATCATTATATAATTGAACTAAGTTCAGCCCGTCGGGACTTTCACGGACTCTCTCTCTCTCTGGATCGAGTGTTGGCCGTGGTTCTTGAATTTTCGTGCTTCATGACTAGCCGGTCGACATTTATTCATCACGAACCCATATATATATATATATATGGTCCGTGGAACCTTGGCCGTGGAACTCATGTTTCGCCAAAGTTGTTCCTCGTCTCGCTTGATCTCCAATCCTTATGGAACCTTCTTAACACTTGTTTATCACTTCATTAGCAATCTAAGGGACATTATAACTCTTCTCCAAAACATTATTAATATATCATTAACTCGATACGCGTAACTTTGCCCGACACACAACTTATAACTCGCTTTCCTTAACAACTTCCTTTCCTTAACTCGAATGTCTTTGGGAATCTTAATTAGGACCATTGAAGACTATTTCTTACTTGTCCAAGCCTCGTATACATCATGTCCTTCGTTAATCTACTCACTGTACGCTAAGGGGGAATTTCCAAGGTGTAACATTCTGCTTCCCAAGTCACCTCTTCCCTATTATTATTTCGCCACAATACTTTGATGGAAGACACATCTTTAGTATGTAACCTTTTAACCTGGCTATCAAGTATAGCTATGGGGCTCTCTGTTATATCCCGTATTTTGTACGTTGGAATATTTTAAGTTAGTTGCGACAAGTTAAGGAAAAGGCTATTTTTCGATTTGGTGTAATGTATAAGTTGTTTATGAATTTTATTGGTATGGAATATTAAGAGAAATTAGGGGCTAGAAGTTGAAATAAAAATTTCATGAAAAGGCCAAAGTGGCCGTGTGTTAAGGTGGGACCCACATGTTGGGATTTTTTAAAGGACATATGAAGAGATATATGAGTAGTACATGTGAAGTTGAGCAAGTCCTAAGAAGGACCCATAAGCTAAAAATGAGTGTAAGCCCTCCAAAGGGACGATTTAAGAAAACGTCTTCGGGTGATCTGACTTCGAGGGGCCAAAGGGGTATTATGAGTTTAGAATTTGGGAAAACTCACAGAATGAAAGTTGTATATAATTGAAATAGATTTCCAACCATAGGTCGTGGGTTCACAGGCGACATCGGGATAAGGAGATATGGACGTTTTAAGGCGTAAAGGTCGAGCCGAACAAATGATTCGGCCCAACCCGATTCCAAGTCGGGTCAGGCCCAATACCCATGCCATTTAAGTGAAATTTTCAGCTTTCTCCTTCATTTTTCAGACCAAAACATCCAGATTTTCGAGAGATGGAGAGAGAGAGAGAGAGAGAGGTAGAGAGAGAGAACCAAATTTTGACCACAATCTAAGCCCCGAATCGCGAAGCTCATGAAGAGAAAAGTGTTGTACGTTACGTTGCCTTCAATTTGGGCTAAAAATCAGCCAAGAAGAAGAGGGTGACGTGCTGGCTGCATACTTAAGGTAAGACTAAGGTCCCTTTTTCATTGTTAACAAGTTTAATTAGAGTTTTAACGGATTAGAACGGAGAAAATAGCGTTATAAACTAGTTTGTTATTTTGTTGAGATTTATGGATTAAGGGATATTTTATGTGGGTTAAATGGTTGGAATTAGCTGTGTTATGGATGTTTTGAATGTGTTGTAATGTGTAAAAATGGATGGAAATCATGATATGTTGTGTGTTGAAGTTGAGCCGTGTAGTGGGTCGTTTTGTAGAATATGATGAACTAATTTTATTTAGTGTTTTGGTTGTTGTTGTTGTGGATTATATGATGATAATGAAAGCTTAATGATGTAAGTTGAAGTGGAAAACGTATATGGGCTGTTTTAGAAGCTAATGTGAATTTAATGTAGTTTCTTGAATTGATGAAAATGATGTTGTTAACATGCGGATTATTGATGTAGTTTATGAATTTGGAAGAAAGAAATGTGTTGTTGTTGTCCCTATGGGAATTGGAAGGTTTCGGGTGGCTTTGCACATTGGTTAGGCCGTTAGAATATTGTGTAGATTGTTTGAAATGTTCTTGAATTTTGTTTGAATGGTTTCGGATTGGTATTTGAATGTATGAGCATTGGAGTTGGCTTAATTATAGGTGGTGATTTGAATGTAAATGAAATGCCGTCGAAGTATATAGAAAAGAGTTACTAATGTTAGAATGAGTTTTGAATCACTTGTTGATGTTGCTAGTTTGGTTGTTGGCATTGTTGTTGATGAATTTGGCCGAGTTGAATTCTCGGGGTTGTTGAATTTACAGGGGAGATCTTGCCCAAATTTCTCGCAAATAAAGTGCTAGCCTAGAATTGGATTCCTAAGTGCGTATGACTAATGTTTGGCGTCTAATGATGTTATTGTAGATATTGTAAGTTTGGATTAATTTAGGAAGCGGACGAGGTATGTAAAGCCTAACTTTTCTTTCTCTTGGCAAGTCTTGATTGTATGTAGGCTAGAATACGAGTCTCGGGGTAACTCCACTCTTAAGATCCGAGCCGTATACGATTCTTGTTTCCTTCGGATGTCAATGTTCTTGATATTGTCAAACTATGGTTCATAAGTCTTTTGTATAGTTGGATTTCAAGTTTTGCATAAAGAATGTTGCTTTTAAAAGGTTTCGTAACTACGAACAATCGTAACTTTCATAGACGAGCTCGGATCGCTTCGAAACGTTCGCGGGAGATTCTATAATGGATAAGGTCTCCAACTTTCATAAATGGACCCGGATTGGTTCGATACTCATCCGTGGGCCCCGAGACTCTCCTTTGTGTAGAACTAATGACTTTCGAAAGGATTGAGTATAATTATTGTCTTAAACTTCGGATGTTGACTACTACTTCTCTAATGACTTTATAATGACGACTATGCCCTTAATTTCCAAAAGCTATTTCATATGGTTTGATATGTGTCTACGAGTCTTAAAGTTCGATTTGATATGTCCTCGATCGACGTTTGAAAGAAACTTGATTTGACTATCGCCTTGGTTTTAAATGATAACCCACTTTGATTATTTTATGAGTTTTTGAAAAATGTTTTAAACTGCATATAGTCTCCCACGACTCTGCTCGTGCATATGGTTGCTATATCCTTCACCGAGTCCCGGGCCGGTTATGTTTCGTGCGCACTTTGATATATTCCGAGTATGATGTGTCCGGCACGCCGAGTCCCTTTTGGCCGGCACCGTGTATATTTGGCGTTATGGGGTGTTACGGCGTTATGATGTGATATGATATGTCGGGTGTCAGAGATATGAAATCTTCTGGCGTATGATGTGGCGTGGCGCCAACGACGGGCGGACGACCACCGTTCTAAGAGCCCTATGCATGGTTTGTATTTTTATGAGTAAGCTTTTTAATATTTTGAATATTGCATTTACTTTCCGTACTTCGGTTTTGACCGTGATCTTGTTCACTATATTTCATGCTTTGCATACTCGGTACATATTCCGTACGACCCCCTTTCTTCGGGGGTCGTTTCGCCGTGGTACAGGTATTGTTGGATGATCACGACCCAACCCCGTAGGTGACTAGTGCCCGAGCGGACACTCGTATACACTATACTTTGACCTATAATCACACACTATATATATGAACGAACTAATATAAGTATAAAGACAAGACGTATGCATATCAAAGCTGCCTATCTCTGAAAGAGTTACAACCTTTAACGGTTAATATCGCTCAAAAGCGGCAAGGTCGTATATATATATATATATGGGGAACGTCCCCCTAAAAAACATAAGCCGAGAAGGCTACCTTCATACACTTATATAATAAACATATATATCTACGCAAGCCGGCAAGGCGATACTATAAATAGGTACGCCCCCAAAGTAAGCCATGCCCATACAACGAAACAACAACTTATTTGGCACACGGACCTTTATGTGACCACGGACCTTAAGAGTGACAACGACATCATGACGACGGGGGCCCATTGATGCACTCGAACAACAACGATATATACATATCAAAAGGCTATACCACGACGCTGTCCTTGTTATAAAGGAGCATTTTGAAATAGGCGAGTAGATATCCTAGGTGGCGGATCTCCACGAGGTGTCGCCCACACATGAAGATTTTTTTTTGAAAAAGGGGTGACAAGTTATATGTAATCGAGCATGTAAAGCATGGTAAACAAACGAGGTCATAACCGAAGTAAGGAGTTGGGCCAAAGTGGAAGCATAATAACCTCCAAACCAAAATGCTTGTATTAAAACACAAATCTTACATCGAGTGACGTAAGACAAATATAACGATCAGGGGCCAAAATACTTACTCTTTCGAAATACAAATCATGCATATCAATGTCATGTATCATATACCAAGAAATTGAGTGACATGAGCGAATAATCATCATGTTCATACCATAACACATCATAATATCATAACTTACCATATGAGATGACATTAACCGATGTGGGATTCGCCTAAACCAATGTTTCGCCTAAACCGGTGTGGGATTGGCCTAAACCAATGTGGGATTGGCCTAAACCAATGCGGAATTTTGTCATCATTGGGTTTTTCCCCCTCATTGGGTTTGCCCCACACGGCTCGTACCAGAAAAATCACACTCCATAATACATATATATATAGAACGTGTCCCGGCCCTCTAATGAGGGACTCGGTGAATAATATAGTAAGTACGCGCACGAAAACGTGTCCCGGCCCGGGACTCGGTGAAGGATATAGTGTTGTAAGCACGAGCTTCACCGAGTAATAAGCAACCACATACATATAAAACATCTTTTGAGACTCGACGGATAGTAAACTTAATCAGCTCTCGAACATCAGGACAATAATCACATTAAGTTCTTCCTAATTACCATCATAGACTATATTAAGGGACGTTTCAGATTATATACATGTATCACGGTTAAGCATACCTATGCAATTCCTTTTAAGAATAAGAACTTGTATATCACATACTAGTCAATTATGTAATGAATAACAAGACCATAACTCGATTATACCAACGGTTCAACATTAAGAACGAATAACAATCACACATCATGCTAGGAGTTAGAGAGTGGAGTTACCCAGATTTGGATTATATCATACTTACTTCTAGGACATAAAAGAAAGAATGGATAACTTTACATATATGTTTAGCTTTTAGTCGTATTATAACTTGTACTTGGAAATCAATAGCACTTATCCTATATCAAGATATCAAAAGCTACAATTAGTCTACAAAGGAATTTAATACGCATTCCGACGCTCACAATCCCTTTCAAACATTTAGACGACGTTTCGTTCGCATTCAAACCAACTAGTGCTACAAGCTAACATTGCTAATCATTCTTTCTTATATCACTCCAAACTTGTTTAACACGACTTAGGGAACTTTGGACAGCTTGTACATCATTCAAATCAATCCCAAACTCACGGCCAAATAGCACATACCACAATACCATTTCCGCTTAGCAATTTTTTCCAGTTTTAACTTACAACGGCAACCACACGTTTAATAACATTACCTTCACACTTCTTGGAACTGTTTTAACATCATTTTTACTCTTACAACAGTCCACAAATCATTTCAATTTTAACTTGAATCATTGCACTTCACTTTTACTATAAGTTCATAACAACATTCAACATTCAACAAACACTAATTCACTTCTAACCTTAAAACAGTCCACGATCTTGGACTGCTTGTATACTACAACATGATTCGTTTCTTTAACACCTCAATTCACATATTCAACATGCGTACAATATACCACAATGTCCATAACAACAACAATCAAAACTTGGCACAAAACAGCCCATAAACTCCCCTAAACGACCCCTATGGCTTCAATGCCATTCCTACAACTTCATGGTTTTCATCCATCTATCCACAACACAACACATTCAATCCACTCCCAATACATGTACAAGAAGATTAAACATGATCCCATTAAAGCCTACAACACACGGCTCATTTACATTTTAAGAAAAACAGTCCAATACCAACATGCACATCATAAACCAACTTCTACAATCCTTGTTCATTTACATATGTTGACACACATTTAATTTACCAACAATACATGCAAAATGAAACCAACCATAGCTTCACCAAGCTCACGGCTCACCCCCTACTTCAACCACAACAACAATTCAACCACAACATACATGAATTATACATTCAAATCATCATACAATACAAGAACAATGATCATTCTTACCTTACCACTTGTTCTTCAACCTTGGCCGAATCCTCAACCCTATTGAAATGCTACACCTCCTTGTCTCTTTCCAACGACTACTACACGTTCTTAAGCACTTGATGAGGAGTTGATTTGATGGAGAAACTAGATTTTTGGATCAATTTGGAGGAGGGTGTTCTCGGCCAGCTTGTAGCCGAGAGCCTCTCTCTCTATCACTAAATTCTTGCACTTTGAAATGTTGAAATGATGTAGTGAATAGAATTGTGAATCAGAAATTTCCCTTTTATATGCAGTCCACAAGGTGGACATGTGTCCCACCCAAGCTTTAGCCAATAATAGTTGGCCCATTCATATGTATTACCCACACGGATTAGGCTTCACTAATGATGTAATTAAGTTCTTAATCTCACTTAGTCATCCAATCTTGGTTAATTAACCCTTATCTCCAATAATATCCACACTATTTGAAATTTATAAACCAATCGTGCCATGTTGACATCAGAGATTAAAAAGGTCCTTGTCGCATAGTCGAAATAATCTTGCTCTTGGATTTATGTCGATTAACTTATAAATAATCCGTCGTATAAAAATAAGGGGTATAACGTACTCATTTTGGATGATCCACATTAGGATTCTGTTCATTGGACCGACCCCCTTCCTTCGGGGGCCTATACTTTGATCCATCTTGTTATTGTATATCTATGCATATGTTTGTTCACGGGTACGGTGGGACCTCCATCCCGTCATATGATTTACGTATGCTCCTTGAGGTACGTAGGCATATATGTGTGGGTTATGGTACTCACTATTCGGTCGTGTAGAGTGATTTGTGATTTGGACGTCCCTATGTATATGAAGATGTCCTTATCGGCTTATATGTGATACTATTTTTTGGAAGTTATGACAATATGTATATTTGTATATTTGAAAGATGTAAAATTCCATCTTCGTTTTTATAAGTTTTTGTACACGATATAAGTTATTCGTGCGCTATTTCTGATTTGGGATACTAGGTATGTACGGTGCCCAATTCGGGCACGGGTCACGGCTGACCTACGGGGTTGGGTCGTGACAAAAGTGGTTCGGACGGTTCGTCCTCGGATTGTCTACGACCTCTGTCCTTACAGAGTCTTGTTTATGGTGCGAAGCTCACCACACTCATAAATGTGAGGAGGCCATTTAGGAATCGATGACCCTTTTTTTTCTTAGATCGTGCGATAGAGCCAAGTAATAGGAAATGAGATTCTCGTACCAACCTTCGATTTCGGCGAGAAAAAGACGACACCAATAGAAGTAAGCGATTGACGATATTGTTAGGTTACGAGAACGCGGGTATGCAACGGCACGAGAGGTATATGTTGAATAAAGCATCGAAATGTAAAGTCAAAAATTTTAGAAGGGGAAAAGTAAACAGAAAAGCGTAACAGGTGAAGTCCAAGATGGACATACGAGGTAAATTCACCATTTTCATGCTATTGTTGATGCGAGAGCCTGTGTGGACGTGATATGACATAATATGTATATATACGTGTTGGCCACAGTGAGGCATTGTTGGTATTTCGTGTACATGTTTTGAGATATTAAGAAATATAGAGAAACTCGTCGAAATTTTTCCGGGAAATAAAACGAGAAACGAGGTAGGGATTTGTAATATGCCGTGAAAGGCCGTGTTAATAGTAAAGACTTTGCCTAAGTTGCAAGTACGGTGGACCTTGAAAAATAAGTTAACTATGGAACTGGCGGAAATGCTAATTAGGAGGTTGATATTGATATGGTAAGAAGAAGTCGGAAAAGGGTTTGTGACATTAAGAGATGAGTTAAAAGGGGTTGGCAAATCTCGATAGAGTATTATATTAAGGTACCAAAAGCGAATTGATAAGCGGGGATTGATTATGACGAGTTTGTAGTTAGAAAGAATGGTGATACGATTGAGATCGAGTACAAAAAGAAACGTGACGGATATGAATGTGCCGACAAGATAGCTTGTAAGATATTAGAAGTAAGATTGACCGAAAGGGCAAAAGTTAGAAGTGTGACACTATAAGATTGAGTACGAACAAGATATTGCGTGAAAATAATAGGGATCATTATGAAAATGCGTACAGTTTGGCGAGGAAGAGACTAAAGGATACGACTTGATTTGTGTGAATAAAGTATAAAGGTGAGCTACTGGTCAAAACAAAAGAAAAAGAGAGGGATTTACGAAGTTCTTCTATAGGGAGAGTTTCGAATAGAGGCTACGGGACAACGGAAAAGATAGCGAGCACAAAAGAAGAAGGGGCTAATCGAAAAAAAGGAGATGAAAAGAAAAGCGGGTGAGATAACGGTAGCGCGATAATAGATCATGACATGTATAGCCAAGAACACGAGTAATATCGGTGACTCGAACTGTGAAGGACTAAATTATGGAGAGGCGAACAACGCGATAGAATGAGTGTTAGAGAATACTATGATAAGAACAAATAGGGAGGAACGAGAATATGCTTTGGAGACGAGAAAGGGGTTATGTAGGTGTATATTTTCCGGAAGATATGGCGGTATTGTAAAATCCCTCGTGCGCCAAAAAAAAAAAAAAAAAAAAAGAAGAAAAGGGCAGACATGGACTGGAGGAATACAGAAAAGGGATACTAAAAGAGTACCCAAGATAAACGTAATTGAGCGAGTACGAATAGAGAAAAAAAAAAGTAAATGGTATCGGTGGAGATAAAGACACTATTTCCAAGAGGCAATCGGGGACGCTTACCGTTGGAATATAAGCACCGGCTAATGGAAAATTTGGAATGATTATGAGGATTCAATGATTATTGATTGAAGTATGAGACTTCCTAATTCGGCGGCGGATGTGTTATGAGACCGTTCGCCTCAAACCTCCAATTTACTCCAGTTATGTCTTGAAGGTCATGTGGCGAGGTCGACGCGATCGTACTAACGTTAGAGCATCGAATTTCATCAGAGTCTCAAAGTTAAGAGTGCTGGAGTGGGAGCAATTTGAGGATGGGTGACCCCCCTGGGAAGTTTTCTGAAAGTCTTACAAATTCAAGCGTATGAAGCAAATGGGAAGCTAGAGTGGTCTAAAGGAAAGTAGAGTATATAGAGCGGACAGAAACCTTAGGAGGTCATATGGGACGAGGCATCGAATCGGTGAAAAGAAAGAAGGTGCATCACGGCTTTAGAAGCGGGGGTAAGTTGAATGGCGTTTGGAAATATTTTGTAAGCAAGATGGTAGCGATTATGTATACGTACGTATATGATATCCCATACATGGCTATATCAGCGGGTATGTATATCCCAGCAATCGACGTTGCGGCACATGGGAAGGCATTAATCGGACAGGGTAATGAAGTTCGAGTAACAAAAATGGCACAAATGTTGTAAGGCAAGTTGATTGTTACATCTCGTAATTTTGCACGTCGGAAATTTTTTAAGTTGTTTGCGATAAATTAGGGACGAGGTTATTTTCCGACTTTGTTGAAAAACATAAGCATTCTATGATTTTATGGGATGGAAATGTTAATAAAAATTTGGGCTTAAAAGTGGAATTTTGGAAATTTGTAGTTCATGAGAAATAAGGCCACATGTATTGTGGGCCATAGCTACATGGAGGGTTAATATTTGTAGAGATAGATGACTTGTTGAGTCATTTTCATTATGTTCATCCTTTGGAAATTTCTTGAAACTTGGAGAAATTTGAAGAAAATTTGGAGGGAAAAAGAATAAAAAAAAAAAAGAGAAAGGAGGCACATGACCGGCCATGTGCTTGGCCATGTGCATGGTCATGTGCCATATTAGTATATATGGATGACCAAGCTCATTATTTTCATCATACTCCACTCTAGAAATTTCATGAATTATGAAGAAAAAGAAAGAGGAGAAAAAACGACGGCTCCGGTGGCGAGAAACCAACCCTCAATTTGATCTTGAAAAATTGGTTGCTTCCTCCTTCACTAATTGGAAGGTCCTCGTCGACGTGGAGTAGTTGTTGGAAGAAGAAAATCATTCGTCTTGCAAAGAGCAAGTCTAGCCCTTAGAAAGGAGGAAGATGAAATGAAAGGTATGGTTCAATCCTCTTTTACATGTTTTATGGATGTTTTGGACGTGTTATGATGCGTGGGAATGGATAAAAATCATGAAATGTTGTATGTGGTGTGTGTGTGCCGTGAGAATGGATTGTTGGTGTAGAAGGAATGAATTGATTTTAGTTAGTGTTCTTGGTTATTGTTGTTGCAAATTCTATGTTAAGAATGATGATTTAATGGCTCATGTTGAAATGGTAGTTGTTAAGCCGTGTGTAGGGGCTGTTTTGGTAGAATATGATGAATTAAATTTATTAGGTGTTGCATGGAACAAATGGATTGATTTTGTTTAATATTTTGATTGTTGTGTTGAGGTTGGATGTTGGTCGTGCATGGGCTGTTTTGGGGCAGCCATATTAGGCCAATGTTTCCTAGTGCTTTGGTTGTTGTCATTATGAAATTGTGATGTGAAAATGAAGGTAAATGATTCAAGTCGAAGTAGAAAATGTGTTATGAACATTTCTAGTTAAGTTGGAAGGTTTCGGAGTAAGATTGAATGTTGGTTGGACATCTTGAAATTATCTATCGACATTGTTATTATGATTGGTAGTATTGTTGTTGGATTGGCGGGTTGAATTCCCGGATTTACATGTTGATTTGGGCTCGCCGCATATTCTCGGGACGGATGCATTTACGGAAAGAGTCTTTGCCAAATTTCGGTAGCCTATAAGTGAACTTGTATGAAGAATTAAGGCAAACACAAGTCCTAATGTGTCACGACCAACAAGTAGTAGTGACTCGTGCCGGGAGTTGAGACTCATACGTACCCGTACCCCACATAAGCGTAATAGCCAAATAAACGTATATAATAATTAAAAATATTATCAGATAACGCACAAGAGTGAGTATGACGCACGAAGGCCGATCAGGCCGTCACAAAGTACACATACAATCCCCAACATACACGAACTTACAAAACATATACAGAACCCACTATACATGTCTACAGACCTCGGGGAAAACATAAACATATGACGGGACGGGGCCCGTCGTGCCCCACAAAAATCCGAATGTACATACATATCGAAAGAGCTATACCAAAATGTAAGCTCCGAACAAGGAGCGCGCAGTAAGATAGATGACCTAAGCGGGGCGGATACTGCAAAGCGCGCGTCACACGTGGGCATAAAACACGGCCCCGAAAGGGGGGGTACGGAAAATGTACTGAATATGTAAAGCGAGGGGGACGCATAATAAATAATATCGAAATCGGGACGAGTGTGCAAAAACGAACGAAATGCGTAGCTAATCAATATACGTATCGAGAATCATAACTAATGCGTATCAGAAAATATATGCCAAAAACCGGCCCCGGGTGGGGAACTCGGCAATCGAGTGTGGTCGCCCCCGACAACGGCGCCACAATCATAACGAAACATATCGGATAATGATGGCCATATGAAGCATAATCATCAAATATCGGCATAACCGCGTACATGGCACGTCATACACCGGAGCATGACCCAATGTACGTATAATACCCTGCGCCCCTCACACCGGAGCACGGCGAACAATGCGAAGAAGTACGCTTGAGAACATATCTGGCCCGGGCTCGGTGTGGGAAACATTGAGGCATCCACGAGTGGAGTAGTGAGAAAGCGAATGCAATAAAAATACCATATAGGTTTCCAGGAGAGACTCGATGAAGCATAGCGAATAACAAATCAAGCAATGGAGCCGGACGGAATCATATTAGCGAATATCGGATATCATAATGAATTACGGAGAAATAACCTTTCTATGATCGTTTCCATATCCCAAAAATAGTTTATAAGACTTAAGGAAATATTTAAAACAATTTTCATTTAGTAGTTAAAATAGTAGTTAAAACGTTTTCTTAAAAAAAACTGCTCAAAACCAATCATGAACATAAGAGGGTAAAATCGGAATTTAGCGGGTCCACCTCGGGACAACCGAGGCGGTGGGCTTGAATCATGCATATTAGGCGTATGGAATCATCTATATAGGTCCTAGGGACGGTTCATAATTTTCTAGTCAATTTACGAACATTTACATAAACTTTTCATCAAAACATACTTGGAGGATTCAATTCTATTGAACGAAAAAAGGGCATTTTCAAATGCGGATTCCGAAGAACAGAACACTTTCCAAGGCGCAAATCCGATCCTAGTACACTTAGATCATGCCAAGAAAGAGATAGGAAAGCTTTACATACCTTTTACGCCTTTAACGTTCTCCAAAACTCAATTCTCCTTTCGTCCAAAACCTATAAATGGTCAAGTTTACCATAAGTTAACCATAAGGTTTTAAGCATTCATTTTAAGCTAATTCTTGTCTAGCAAAATTCCGGCAGCACCTCCCCTATAATTATGACACCCCGAGAGTTTAACTCGGCTCAAATACCAACAACAACCCAACCAAAACATCAATCCACAACAAAAATGTTGAAACTAACATGAATAGTCTTCCTTTTACGATCAGTGACAACTTCACGCTAACTTAGCATTTTTTTTAAACTAGGTTTGATGTTTTCATATTCATCATTAATCAAGATCATCACAGCATAGTTTAGAAGCATTTCATATAAGTTCCCTTAGATTATACATACGATATACATAATATACAACTTCCCGCTAAAGACATAGTTCATTCAAAACTTCCAATCTTAAATCACGTATTTCATAACATGATTCCGTCTTCCAGATCTATCAATAATCATCATTGTTCATCACAGTACATCTCAAACCACATATCTTTTCCAACTTCATTTCATTTTTGTTAGAAGCTTTCATTTCCAATACAAGTTTCACAATAACCACAACTATAATATGACATAAAATTCAACATACCTAGTCTCTACCTTATAATCGACCCATTTACCTTCCTTGTTCATACACAACTTCCATATTTCTATATGTTCTGCACAGATTACATGTACTACTACCAAACAAACCTTCAAACACCATTAGAAAGGATGAATTCTTGCCTTACTCTTCAAACTTCTTCAATCCACCAAATCGTCCAACCAACTAAACCAAAGGTCTATCTTCCAAACAACGATACCAAGTTGTGGGGAGTGTGAGTAGTATAACTACTACGAGAGAATAATTTTGGAACAAGATTAGAGGGACTTGGAAATTTTTTTCTTTTCTTTTCCCTTTGATGGTAAAGAGCTCTCTTGGAGAGAGTTCTTCCAATTTTTTTTTTTGTTTCTTGAATTTTCTTGAAGCCTCCTGCTCTTATAATCATTTAGTTGGTCACATGGCCAACGCTGACCAACGTCAAGGAGCTTGGGCCAAGCCTTTCATGGCCAGCCACCCTCTTTTCTTTGGGCCAAATTTTTTCATTTAATTCTTGAGCCCAATTGACGATGGAGTCGCTTTTGAAAGTTCACGGAACTAATTTACAAGATTCCAATTACCATAACCTTTCTTAATATTTCCGCGTCCGTATTTCCCTTAAACATCACATGCACCTTAAGTAGGATCCAATTAAAGCCTTATTTCTTACCATTCCGAATAGCTTCCAATTTTTCCGACTACGCACAAAATGCGAGGTGTAACATAATGATCATATGGATCCTTTTGAATGTAGATAAGCAAGTTGGGATGAACAAGTGTAGCTAGCAAGGCGGCGCGCGGTGGCAGAGGCTTACTTTTCTTTTATGGCATGTCCACAGAGCCAATAAGTTGCGACATAATGTGTACTTGGGGTAATTCCGCTCTTGATTTAGGAGTACGTTTATGATTCGATTTATGTTATACATAAGCATGTTAGTATCACTAGTACGTATACCATTTGGTCGATGAGTAAGTACGAGAAGGTTACGTAACTAAAGAGTTGTAAAATCGAACACTCCTAACTTTTGTATGTGGTCTCGGATTGTCTTTAAGATTTCATAGACGACCCGTTGGTGACTAAAGATCATAACTTCTGTATATTGTTTCGAGTTTGTGCGAAGTGGGCCCACAACCTCCGCTATCTCTCCTATGCATGTCTGTATGGTATCTGGTGTGTTTATCGCTTGTTTCGAAGTTGTATGATTAAACGCTTCTTTGCTTACGTAAATGATCTCGGATTTTACGTTGGAAAGTACATTTGATATGATGTGCTTTGACACGATACGAAACGTCCTGGCGTTCTGACACGATAATTGCAACGTCCGGTAAGGATTGATCTGAAATTTGCTTCTGAGCCTCAGATATCGGTAAGAATATTCGTTTGTCGAGTCTTGATTTATATGCATATGTTTCTGCACTACTCTGCTCGTGCAAGGCTCAATGTATCTTTCTGCGTCCGGCCGGGGTTCGATATGTTATCGTGCGCATTCGCTGCACCGTCTGCGTATCCGCTCAGCTGCGTCCGGCCGTGCTCCTTATCGTGCACCTCTCGCATTGTTCACCGCGTCCCCCTAGGCGGGCCGGGCTCATTTTATGATATTATGATTTGATGTATGGGGTGGTGGCCGGATGGCATTTGATCGCACCGTTCACCGCGTCCCCTACTAGATGGCCGGTTCCGTTACCGCGCCACTCCCCGGAGGGTCGGGTTCGATATATGTACGCTACGCGTTCGATTATATGCATTTCGATATATGACTCGATGCATTGCGTCCCTCGAGGGCCGGGGTCCGTTTTCCGCATATGGGTATGATCGTTTCGATGCTCGTACGTTCGTTCCGCATATAATACGATTTGTAAGATTACGTACGTACGATGATCGGTACGGTATGTACGATCGTTCCGCGCGCACATGTTCGAACGTCGTACGCAGCGTATGAGTTGCCTCGGACATTTTGTACGTTCTGCATAATTTGTGTCGGTACATAGTGTCACGCCCCAATTTCCAAGGGACGTGATGGGCACCCGACCCCACATCCGGAGTCGAGCGAACCCACAGACTCCTATTATGCACATAAAATTTTTTCAAATCTCTAAACTGTATAATCATCGAATACATAATGAAGCTTTCAAATTTGATAACATATGTAACTGTACACAATTTATTACATAGCACAAATCGACATTAAATTGTGGAGCCGTGACGACCGACGATACCATACCCCACGTGTCTGCAAAGTCTCTAACACGGATCCAAAATCAATCGACGACTCGACTCCTGCTTTGGGGGAAAATGGAGCTTCACCTTC